>NW_027185363.1:11005873-11220873 GCF_022577435.1 Embiotoca jacksoni | reverse complement strand
CATTCGGTTTCCTCTGGGGAGTAATAACGGAGCGGAGCAAACACTTTAATGCTCCCCTGACGCATTAATCCAAAGGAGACCGAAATCACATTAGAAGCGCGGGTGACGAATGGGTCGGCTTCCCGGGCCTCATCCTCAGCATCCACACGTCTCATTACGACGACGCAGATTATGAAAAGTGGTGCGTTTTGCCGCGAGTCATTATGAAGACCCTCGGTAACGCACCAGCGGTTGTCAGGAGGCTTCTTCTTCTTTTTTTAGTTAATTTTATCTATTTTTTTTAATAGAACTGCGGGGGGGGGGGCGGGGGGGGGGATTATTATTCACCACACAGACGAACCATCCCGCCGGAGCTTTTCACCAGCACTCGCCCGGTAACGTTGCAAGCGAACGCACTCGTCTGGCCGGGACACGAGGACACGAGGACACGCCACGTCGGGAACGACACTTTTCTACTTCCTGAATCAATAACTCGTAAACGAAACGTCGGTTGAGACGCGAGCAACGAGCTGCGACGAGCGTTCGTCCGTACAGTTCCCCGTTCACTGCTCCAGTTTCCACAAGCCTACGTGGAAGTCACCGAGCCTTTTCCCAGTCGAACTTTGTCGTGCTCGGTCACGATTCTTCTTCTGTTCAGGAAACCGAGCAGCCGCACTGACGCGGCTGAAACCTGTTTGACTTTCTGTTCGGCACGCCTGCGTCCTCTCAGCTGGAGCTCACCTGCGCGTAACGTCCTACACTTCTCCCCGTGTTCAGTATCAGAACTGCACGGTCAGCGTTTAAATAAGGATCAAATAAAACTAAAATGATGTCTCTCCCTCCCTCTCTTCCCCCACAACGCTCAGTCTGCAGCGGAGGTAAATAAAAATTTAAAAAAAAACTCCACGTGATTTAATGCCCGCCGAGACACGTCAGCGGCGGGTTCGTTCCTCATCTACTTTCTCCGAGCTGATCTCAGGACCGGAGCGAGAAATCTTCAAACCCACTTCTGTCCCCGACCGGGCCTTTTATCGATTGAACTGCCGTCTGGGAAGGAAATCTGCTGGCGAAACGCCCGCTCAGCCGGTCTATTCCTGTCAACGCGTCTTGCGAGCGTGCGGACGCAACAAGACCGAAATCTGGCATGGATGCAGTTTGCAGATAAATCCAGAAGGTCCTTGCAGCAAATAATTAAACAAAGACAAATTTTTGCCATTTTTCACCAGTTTTTTTTTTTTTGCAAAAAGACGAACTCAAATTATTAATTGAATATCAAAATCTTATTTTAAAAGGAAGTTGTTGTTTTTTTGTCTATAAACTAGTTGATTAATCCACTTGTTTCAGCTGGAGAGGGCGGAGGGGAGGTGGGGGGGACACATAAAGACGCCCACGCACAGATTGACTTTGACTTTCTGTCCGTCAACAAACCCGACGGCTTTCAAAGCAAGGCTCAGCTGTCTAAGCTCCTTACGACACATTAAGGTCATGTCCCATGTGCTCTTCAACACGAGCACTCTCAAATGCTATTTTTTTTTGTTGTTTTTGTTTTTCGTTTTGTTTTTAATGGCTGAATGAGTGACGCAGTTATATTGAGAGAGAGCAAAGAGAGGGTCAGTGGTTTAAAGGAGGGTGAATAATCCCACACCAGGATGACTGAAGTGCACTTTTACAGGTTTTCAGCAGAACACGTTGCAAAAAAAAAAAAAAAAGCCACTGACTCCTAAAAGTGCTGCTGTACTGTTGCCTGGCAACACAGAAGGCGCAATTAAATATTCCCTGCCGAAAAGTACGTCCCGTCCGGCCACGCGTGTTCCTACGAGTAAAAACAAACCGCTCTGCCCAAACTGAAGAGGGGTGGTGCGACGTCGTCTTCCCAATCGTCTGAAGCCAAACTGCAACAAAAAAAAAAAAAAAAAAAAAAAAAAAAAAGGAAATAATATTCAGTGTGTTAAAGACCTAAAAGTGGAGGAGCGCTTGTTTTTCTGTGTGTGTGTGTTTTCCCGAGCAGCTTTGACAGGGCACCACCTCCACACCCCCATATATTATTACCATGGTCTATAAAATATAAGGTCGATGAACATACAATATTTAACCATGAAAGAAATCATAATCATGGAAGAAAATGTACACAAAATATAGGTCACACACACACATCGCTCATTATTCTAAAAGCAGGCAAATTCACAATTACAAAAAAAATCCCTTTGCTGCATTTCCACAGAGAGAATAAAGATTTTGCAAATTTTAAGGTGCATTTTAAACAGAGTTCAGACTTTATCCAAAATGTCTGACAGCGTTTTGAAGCATTAAAAGGTACAAAAAAAAAAAAAAAAAAAAATTTAATCAGCTGCTCAGCGCTGCTATAAAAGTGAGTTTTTAAATATCCACTATATTTGATGTAAAGTACCTTGAATTGCAGTAGTGTATGAAATATAATATAACAATAAACCGAACTTGTCTTGTTCCCCTTGTCCTCCGTTAGCCGCTTTTTCCCAATTCCTCGTGTTGCCATCTTCTTGCTGTTGCGCCGGTTCTTGTCTTTTCACCTTTGAACTGTCTGTCCGACCTCAAACGTCCTGCCAGACTGAAAGTTTGATTACAAAAATACAAAAAGACGCACTATTAAACCCTCTGAAACTTAAGAGGTACTCACTGAAATCAAACTATCATAAGAATATCAACATTTTACAAATTACTAAAACTTTTTTTATTCATTACATTTTTTTTTTATTTTTTTTTTAGACGTGCAGGTCCTCTACCATCCGCCAGGGGGTGCCGCGGCATCCCTGCGCACGCCTACTTCCCACAGGCTTGGTTAGGATGTTGCTTTCGGACACTTCCCAGCTGTCGGTTTTTTCTTTCGCGCTTTCAGATCAAGAGTATAAGCTGACAGTCGGCGGAGGAAACAAAACAGGAGCACCGACAGCTTTATCTTTCACAGAGTTTTAAAAAAAAAAAATCTATCCGGTGGAAGTGAGATTGATAAATCCGAACCCAGAAATCTGCCTCAAAAAGACAAATCAGCGACGCCTCAGATTTTAAACCGCGCATGTTACAATAAAAGCAGAACCCGCCGGAAGATGAATAAACTCCAACGGCAGCGTTATGAGCGAAGGTGGTTTTGTAAAGTAGCCGAGAGCGATAAAAACCCGCCGCCGCCGACCTCGGTGAAGCGACGCGATGAGAGGCCGACGGATTCAGAGTCTCCGGTGGAACGAGCGACGAGAAAAACGACGCCGTTATTTTTTTCCCTTCGCCGCGTCGGCGATCGGGCGCGACAGTGGGCGGAGCTTTTACTTTCTTTTAATAATATTTCAATGTGTGTGTGTGTGTGTGTGTGTGTAATCTGTAAAAAAAAAAAAAAAAAAAAAAAAAGGACACGCTGCTGGAGCTGCTGTGCGATGCGGTGACGTCGTCGCTACGGCAGGGAAAAGGTCTGGTGGTCAGCGGCTTCCCCCGAGACCTGAGGCAGGCGCAGGAGTACGAGGCCAAGGTGAGAGCCGGCAGGCGCCAGGTCGGAAACGGGAATCGAAGAGGATTAAAAAAAAAAAAAAAAACATCAACGAGAACTTTCTTTTAGCGATGATGAATATTATGTCTTGTCGTCGAGGTCGTGGTCGATCTAAGTGTCATCCAGCGGCGACGGAGTTTCTCGTTTCACCTCCCGTCCGAAAGGCTGTCCCGACTTTTTTTTTTTAACACCTCGATGACGTCGTCGAAGGTTCACGCGCGAGTCATCGGGGTCGATAACAGTCGCGCGAGGTAGGGACGGATTTTTTTTGGGGGGAGGGAGGGCGGGGGGGTCGTGGACTACATTTGAACGGTATCGGCGGCTCCGGAGTCGATGAGTCGTCCAACCGATCTACGGGGTCGACGCCAGCCGTCGGGTGTCCCGGTGTCAAAACGGGCGTTTTATCTTCCCGGTCGGGGAAACCCGTTGACCTACACTAATGTCCCCCCCGCGCGATCGTCCTCCAGATGAAGATGGAGTCCTGTCTCGAGAACTTTTTGAGTGAGGTGAAACGTCTTTAAAAAAAAAAAAAATAAAAAATAAAAAAAAAACTTCCGCTCGTCTTTGGGTGACACTTGGATGCTGAATGAGGAAAGACGCAGTGACATCCGGGTGAAAAGGGTTCAACTGATGCTCCTCGTGTGTGTGCGCGTCAGATGGGGGAACCCAGCGCGGTGCTCCTGCTGAACTGCTCGGCCGACACCATGTCCAGCCGTCTGCGGTGTCGCGGGAGAGCCGCCTCGGACGGAGAGAGCGTCCCGCGCCGGAGGGCCGAGAGCTTCTGCGGCGACAGCCGGGCGGCGGCGGCTCACTACGAACGCAGGACGCTGCTGCACGAGGTAGGAACGAGAAGAGGTTCTCCACGCGGCGTGCGACCCGGCAGGCGGGGCGAAGGGTTCGATTCCCCCCTCGCCCGACCGCCCCGCCCGCCGAGGAACGGCTCAACCCTCCGATGAGAAGTCGTCTCAATTGTCACGCAATCGCCTCGTTATTTACTGTTTCAGTACAACATACATATTTTTGGATGATACGAGACGTGACGGTGGTTTGACTGCAAAAACAGATCCTGAGCTGTTTGGATGAATCTCATTTTTAAGACACTGAAAATATATCGGACTCTCTAATCTCACGCAGGCGAAATGAAACGGAAGATTTGAGTTTAATGACGTCGGACGACACCGGGACGCCGAAATGCCGGTTCTAATGTTATCGGTAACAGCTGTGATTCTCCCGCTATATTCAATTTCAAAACATCTGCTGTAAAAGAAGACGCATTTGTCTCGGGCACACTTCAGAAACGGCTTCGACAAACTTAACAAAAAAAACAACAACAAAAAAAGACGATTTCACTGTTTATACGAGCACCTGATTGACTTCCTGCAAGTTACAAAACCAGGAAACAATTATAAAATCATATGCGCGCCACGGATAGATATCCCGGAGTAACTGGAGCTGTGGGAAGATGAAGCCTTTAAGGTCAGTTATTTCAAGAAGGTTAACTCTGTTTCCACTGACACCAGGGCGAGCTGAGAATCACACACACACACACACACACACACACACACACACACACACACACACAGTGTTTGGGGTTTGAACCATCCCTTTAAAAAACAAAACAAAGGCTCTTTGAACATTTAAATGCCACATCAGGTACTGGACTTTGTGTTGTGTGTGTGTTTTGTGTGTGTGTGTTTTGTGTGTGTGTGCTTAAATGTCACGCTAAGCTCCGCCCCCTTCCGTCCGCAGGTCGACGCCGAGAGGTCGCCGGAGGAAGTGTTCGCCCAGATCTGCCAGTCGATGGAGTCCCTTCCTGCCGTCTGATGTCTACGGTTTACAAACTCTGCTTGTCCAGGAGACGCCCCCCCCCCCCCCCCACCCCCCTCCATCCCCCGTCCCCGTGACGACCTTTGCTTTCTCTCTCTCTCTCTGCCGTCCCCACCACCACCACCACCACAGGAGGAGACTCGCCCGCATCACATCACACCAGACAGTTTGACCTCCAGTGGTTTGCATGTCTCACCTGCGATCAGAGTCCTCTCTGTGCTTTTCCCTGACACCCGACACCGGTTTTTGTCACCTTCTGCTTCACCTATTTGCATTGTCCTCCTCTCCCCTCTTCCTCCCTCCCTCCCTCCCTCCCTCCCTCTCTCGTCGAACCTCCATATAATGCTGCCAACTGCCCCAAAGCGAGGCAGACGACTGTACTGAGAGAACATCCCCCGCTGTGACTTGAGAACATGCTGAGATCTGTGCGACCACTTCCAGCAGCATGCCAGAGGTGGAAAATGTCAGTGTGCGCGCGTGTGTGTGTGTGTGTGTGTGTGTGTGTGTGTGTGTGTGTGTGTGCGTGTGTGCTCATGCTCTCACGCACAGCACCCGTGCTTTATATTGTAACAAGCATGCAAGAATTACAACTAAGCTTAACTGCCGTCTGCGCATTAAATAAACAGCAGAAATCCGAATCAAGAAGTATTACGATCGCACCTGCATTCACAATGTTTCCGAGCTCATCGTACAGGTGCTTGTTTTTGTTTTTTTTGGAGTCTGGTATTTAAACATTCAAATAAAGCCAGTGCATTTGTTAAATGGGAGTATTTCCGAGTGTGTGCTTTTGGTTCGGCGAGTCGCGGCTGATCCGACAGCGCCATCTGCTGGCGAGAGGATCGCAGCAGCAGCAACAACAACAACAACAACAAAAAGGCAGCGGAATAAAAGAGAGGAGAGTAAATGTGGTTAAAATGCATGAACGAAGACGGTTCGTGTGTCAGTCTGGAAGCAGAAAACAGACTCGGGATCAGCGGATGACCTTTTAACTGCAGCGCTCGGCGCGTCGGGAGAGTCCGACGTGACCGACTCCGGTGTCAAGGGGACACGTGGGGAGAAAGGAAATCAAATCTTCCTGACAAACTCGGGTTTCTAAATAGCTTTTTCACAACAACAACAACAACAATCTTTTAACAGACGAAAGCACAAGAAACAAGCGTTTGAAACTGTGATAAATTAGATGTCATTCAAAGTGCTAAAGAAAACAAAGCAGGTTGACATTATTCTGGGAAATGACCAAAAAAATAAAAAATAATTTTTTTTTTTTTTTTATCTTTTGATTCTCACAGATGTTAAATTTCCAGCAGTAAAAACATGTTTTGCAATTAGCTTCTTCAGATTCTCGTTATTCAGCCTCGCTAATAATTAAATTGCTCTCGATGGGATGATCACAGTTTATACCATCTCCATTTGAGAACAACTTTACTGCACCCGTGTAATTATCGACTGCAGAGCTGATTAACAGAAAATGGATCAGCTGCAGTTTTGATAATTAAATAAAAGCGTCTCTAAACAAGATGACATTCAAGAGATTTGAGCTGTGGAGGATTTCCTGTTTCATGTGAAAATAAATTTATCATCTTTTGGATTTCGGAAAGCCGGTTGGACAAAACAAGCAGCACTTTGGGCTCTCGGATCGTTTTTGTCATTCAGAAACGATCTGAAAATGAAATCATCGTTGAGCTCGAGCACACTCGGCTTCGAGAAATACTCGAAATGAAAGCAGCGATAGAATATTGAAACGTGTAATTACAGATTATTCAGTGGAAAACATGATTATCAGGAGCAGTTTCAGGCCTGCAGATACTTTTTGTTTTACTGTGGTGATTAATATGCTGATTATTTGATCATTTTCTTTATAAAAAAAATGTCAGCAAATGGTGAAAATTGACCAAAATTTTCAGATAATTTGGTGACAATATAAAATAAAGAAAAACAGAAAATCCTCAAAAAAAAAAAAATAGAACCACTTTTTTTTGGTTTTTTTTTAACAAATCGTTTGAATTTCTAAACATTTGAAAACTTTCAACCACAAACCGACTCGGCTGGGACGGCAACGAAGAACAATCCAGGAACCACAGATGTAGAAACACTATTTTCACATACTTTTATTTCGACGGTTCTCCTCTAGCATTTTTTTTTTTTTTTTTTTTTTACATTATTATTATTTTTTTTACATAAGAACAGACTGTTATACACAGATATTGAAGCAGGGCAAAGGGGGTGAGGGAAGGAGACGAAAACCATACAAAATGGTGTCTACTCAAGCACAACAAAATCTATGTGTATAAAATTGTGTGGGTTGTTCCACTGTGGAGGCACCAACCACTACCTCAATTATTTATTTATTTTATTTTTTTTAAATAGATTAATAAAAATACAATCTTTTAAATGGACCTTTTAAAGTGGGACTGCAAAAAAAAAATTAAAGATCTAGAGGCATGATGACTGGATCGATAATGTCGTGGGCTGATGGGAGTCACGCGGGAGGGGAGGAGAAGATGTGGCCGTGGTCATAAGTCCCGCCCCCTCCGCCAAAAAAAACCAAAACAAAACAACAAAAACAAAAAACTTTTTCTTTTCTTTTTTTTTTTAAAATGGCACACAGCAACTAGCGCTGGCTACTTTTTTTTTTTTTTTTTTCCCCCCACTTTTCACCATATACTTGTACACTCAACATGATCAACAACGGCACACACTGGGGTGAGTGGGGGGAGGGGGGGAGTGGAGGAGGGAGAGGGGGGGGGGGGGGGGAGGGAAAAGAAAAAGAAAAGAAAAACACAGTGGTGTTGTGTATTTTTCCTCTCGTTAGCCTGCCTTCAAAATAAAATGTGCTCTCCGGTGCTGTAGTGCTTCCTTTGTTAGGCATGTTTTAGTGGAGAGAGCAGCGGGAAAGGAAACGGAGATGAAGGTAGGTGTGTGTGTGTGTGTGTGTGTGTGTGTGTGTGTGTGTGTGTAGGTGTGTGTGTGCGTGTGTGTGAGTGTGTGTGTGTGTGCGAGAGAGAGAGAGGGGGGGGGGGGGGGGGGGTTAAGAGAGCAGCGTTGTGTGACAGTGGTAGGGATGGATGGCTCCGTGCTGAAACAACATGGCGCACGATGAGTTCAACAGGTCGGTCTGCGGCAGAACTTCCCCGCGGCGGCGGCACCAGCGGCAGCGGCACCGGCACACCCCCCCCAAAATCATCCCACCTCCTCCCCCGAACGTCCGCCGAGACTCATAAATACTCAATCTACGGACACCTAGCTAGAACATTTTGTCACTCTTGCGTAACACGGAGACCACATACACGCATACAAACCGCCGACGTGCATCTCGGGTCGATGACATCACGGCCCGATGACATCACGGCCCACTACGACACGCCTGGAGGCGACCGGCGCGTCTCCCGTTCGGCCGGCGCCCTCTCTCGCCAGACCGGTGGTCAGCTCTCCAGTTTTGAAGCAGCACGGGGAGGAGACCGGAGGGGCGATGGGGGGTGGAGGGAGGGGGTTGGGGGGGGGGGGGGAGGGAACACACCCCTCCTGGAGTCACAGAGCTCGGGAATGTCGTGTGCCTTCGGTTTTTGTTTGTTTGTTTTTAAAAAATAGTGTATCATTTCAAATCACAGATCCGTTGAATAACCTAGCTGAGGTGGAGCGGAGGGGGGCCCCCCTCCCCCTCTTCTTTTTTTTTTTTTCCCCTGGCAGAACCAACATGGATGGCTGCCCTTAGCTCAAGTGAGGGAGGTCATTTACCAACAGCCAGCCCCCCCCCACTCCACCAGCAGCACTGAGGTCTGCTTGGAGGCCCCCGGCTGTCTGTCTGTCTGTCTGCCTGTCTGCCTTCCTGCCTGGCGGCGGGTTAAGCGGTTATCTTGGACTTGGAGGATGGAGCCGTGCACAGAGTGCCCTGTGGGATATGTGGAGAGAGCCTGGAGCTAGAGGCGCCCGGGACCCTGTCATCTATTGGCTGGGAAGTAGTTGGGGTCCAGGTAGTTGTAGCCCGTGCTCTGCGGCATGCAGTAGTCCCTGTCCAGAAAGGAGTCCGGCAGGTACACCGGGTCCAGGTGGTGGTTCGGCTTGTGGGTCTCCGTCTTGAACAAGCTGGAAGATGAGGAGGAAAATATTCGTCATGAGAGGACTTTATGAGTCTTTACGGTCTGAACGGTCCTGGCGGGAAGTGAGGACTCCGCGAGACAGAAAAACTATTATATTTTGACTGATGCATCGGGCTTCAAATTCAAAATCTGCTGACATGCTTTGCGATCTGCAGGTCTTTAAAAGATATTACAGAGCAAAATTTGGATGTCTTAATAAAATAAATATGATAAATGCAAAAAGTACCACTTTCTTGACGATCTAAGCGTGTTTCGGTGCCAACACAAAAATAGAACTTTAATAATAGATCAATACGCTACTAAACAAAGTAATAACATAGAGGATCCTCTTTACCCTGAAGAGAAGTAAAACGAGAAGTTTCACCGAGATAAATAAAACAAAGATTATTTTACTACGTTGACATGCTGCAGTTTTACAGTCTCTCAGGTTTTCCCTACAATTATAACAACGTTGGGTGCGGCAAACAAAAGTTTGTAAGTCAAATAAAAAGCCCACGAACCGCAGCGTCTAATCCCTCCAGGAACTGAGGGGAAAATAAGAAAATACCCAGACAGGAATGTCATTTGGTAAATTAAACACCTCATTAAAAGAAAATCTATCACCGCATTAATGCAAAACTCATTAAAAATCCTTTGACCTTTCATTTCCAACGCTGCCCGTACTGGTCGAATGCCCCCCCCCACCTCCCCCCGTACACAGCATAATTACACCCGGTGTGGTAATGTGGTTTCATCGCGGTGTCCTGTATATCATCGTACTGTCCTAATCGCCGCGTGTCCGTGCGACCGGAACAAGAGAGGCGGAGGGATCTCACCAGTCGGAGCAGCTGGAGCAGAAATCCACCGAGTTGTCCGGCGGACAGTCCTGACAGTGCCACCGCACTCCCTGGATGGGCTCCATACCGCAGACGTCACACTGCGCAAAACAAACCCACACACACACACACACACACATTCAACATCTGCAGAACACCGTGTGGGAACAGCATGAAACTGTAAACAACTTTATTTCATTTAAATAACTCCACAAACCACGAGTGCCCTTTTTTTATTACTTTTTTTTTTTCTTAAATCGGTCCACCACACAACACCGTCTACCCGGAGACGGCTGATTCCAATAAGGGAATGTAACAGAGAAGTGTTAAAACTAATGGGAGTGAAAAAAAAAAAAGAAATGCGACTCTATCACTGATGTCGATGTTGTAGATGTCAAATCGAGCTGCACCTTCGATGCTCCGCTGCCAATTTCAAGCTTGAAAATGCCCCCAAAAGAAAAAAAAAGATTAAAATCTGCCATTTTCCTAATTATTTTGGCGCCAGCAGGAGCCAATAATATTCCTTCCATTTCCCAGCCTGCTCTATTTTGGTTGAGACATTTCAAAATGAACTTCGTACGATCTATTTTGCGCGGTGGGAACACGCGGCGTGCCGTTAGGATTATTGGTGTGTAGAATGCAACACGGACACAAGCCCTCGTCCCATGATTTCCTCACTCCAAATAAACCGAGGGCGCGTGTGCACGTCGACGCCCGGCTTTAATGTCGCCACGGCGACGCAGCGAGAGGGCGAAAGTCGTCACCTTGAAGCCCATGTGGCGCGCGCTGGGCTTATCCTCCTGGATCTCCTGGAACTCCTGGAGCTTCTGCTTCTTCAGCCGCTTCAGCTCTAAAAGTTCTTTGTATTCGGGCAAATTTCTCAACTCCACAGGTACGCTCTCCTCATCCTGGAAACCAGAGCAGAAGACACACGGAGAGACAGGAGGTGAGCGGACACGCACGGACAAACACATCTCTGCGTGACTCCAAAAGAGCCGTGCCGGCAACGAGATTTCTCTCGATGTTTTGTAACCTGCAAACAAATCTGTAGCCGGTATCGATCCGTTCAGTTTTAGCTGAATACGAGCAACATATCGATAAAACAACCAGGACGCGGTTTCCTTCTGTTCGGGCTGCACGGATCGTCTTTCGGCCGAAAGTACACGAGTATAAACCTTCGCAAAGACGCTGCGCGTCTGCTACTTCGAGTCCGTACCGTCGTCCAGGTCTTAACGGAGAGGGGGGGGGCGACAAAAGGGGGCAAAGAGCAACTTTTTGCTTCCAACTGAGCTATGAGCGACACCTCCGGGCCTCGACGGCCCCGTGAGACTCCCGCCCCTCAGCAGACTTTCATCCCTTCCCGCAAACGTGACCGGAGTAAAGGACGACCCCCCCCCCCCCCTCCCCACCAGCCGATAGCTGATAACAAAGGGATTAAAGCATTGCGAGAGAGACGTGACGGATGACCGACCGAGTCGTCGGCCGAAGGGTCCTGCACGCTGTTGTAATACGCCGAGCGCTCGTCGTCCTCGTCCATGTAGACCGGAGGCTCGTAGGAGGCGAGGAAGGTGGACGGCCGGTACAGGTGCTTGTTGAGGTGGTGCTGCCTCTTACTGGACGCCTGCAGAACAAACGGCAGGAGTTGCAAAAGAAGGCGCTCATTTCAAAACAGGGCGATCACAACTATATTACTCTTTTTTTTTTTTTTGAAGTGGGGCCGGGCCGTCAGGGTGAAATCAATATCGAGCCATTTGAAATCCTTCTTTATGATCAGTATATATATCACGATGTGGCAACTGATTTCAAACCTAAATGAGTAATGATGAATCTACAATAAACTGTATTACAGTTCTAAAACACACATCAGAAGGAAAAACTGCGCAGGCAGAACGTTGCACTATTGGAGTTACAGGCCGTTCGTAATCATGACTTTTGTAAAACAATAACACAGTATTGACGCCTGACGAAAACGCAACTGTCAGCTGTTTTTTTTTTTTGTTTTTTTTTAATCTCATCACAGCTGTATTGATATCGGTGTACATTATGTACTGCAGGCTGAGAAGCAACGAGACTCTGCCGCACAGAAATGCCAAAGACATGAGAACATAATATTTGTGCACTTGAGAGCAGTAAAAAAGCTTCTCCCACCCCCCCCTGTGATATTTTCTCTCAGAGTACATACTGTATCTTAGACAGCGTTAAAAAAAAAAAGAAAAGACAAAAAGAACCTGCAGTCAATGTATTGCCATACGCAAACTTATATATCATTACAATAACATTTCACCGAGAAGATAATATACATGAAAATATACTAACTTTACAAATCCATGAACATAAACGAGATGAGTGATTCTTGTATTCTCTTCGGGGGTTTTGATAAATGGAGTTACCTTTTTAGTGTACATGCACAGGTTGGGTGTTCTTCCAGGCACGGGGATACCAGCTTTTGTCAGTTTGATGAAGTACTTTTGAACCCTACTGGCAACCTGGAAATGTTTTAACAGGAAAAAGATGTCTGCGTTAATCATCTCCAACTGAGGAACAGCTGCTTGGAGTAATTGAGGTCATGCACGTGTACTTGCGGGAGGTTCACTTACTGAACAAGCCAGTCAGCCATTTTTAAAAGGCGCACAAACATTCTAATTGTCTTCGTCACCTGTTTTGCCGTTCGATTTCCGAGCTCATCCGCAATCTTCTGCCATCTTCTGGACTCGACTTCCTCAGGAGGGAACTTGACGAGAAGCTGCTCCAGTTTTTTCTGACAAAATACACAAAACGTCACGTGAAAACCGCGTAAAGGAAAACTTCCCTGCTGAATAATTCATAATATTAATCATTTCCCTCGGAAAGTTTATTTAGAAAAGAGCCTTTTAAAAAAAAAAAAATGCTGCTTTACCAGTTTATCAGCGCACGCAATTTGTTATTCACCCCGTTTACGGTTCGTCTTTGTACATATGTGGACGTCTGCGTTACGTGTGGATGATTTTACGACGGTAAAACGCATCCAAACCGCTAAAACATGAGTTGCGACATCTTGGAACACTCGCTACCAACCTGCTCCTCCACGGTCCACAGCTGGTTAAATGTGTCAGGCTTGTTCGGGTGACAGATCCTCCCCCTGATCATCTGTGGAGAGCACAGGAGAGACGGGCGTGTTAAAAGACTGACACGAGACAACAACAACAACAACAAAATAATGGGCCCCCGCCGCCATCAGTAGAGATCTTCGCGTGTGAACCGCCTGAAACGCGGAATCCGTCAGTTCGACGAGACGACGCCTGGCTGTCAGATGTGACTCTTACTGCGTCTCACTGGAGGGACGCGGAGGAAAACGGCAACTCTTTTGACTGACAAACAACAACAACAAAAGTCCTGATAGAATTCGGAGCGTGTCGTCTGGTGAAACGTGCTCGCGCAAAATAAACAGGCAGCGCAACGGAAATAATTAAAAGGGCTGCTTGCGCGGTGCAAACTGCTTCGTACCGTCTAATCCCAACAATCAATTAGAAGTGAAACCTGACTGCCGACACGATGTGAAGCGCGAGGTGGAAAGGAGGGTTGGGGGGGGGGGGGACATAAGAAGCAAAGAATAAGACATAATCAGAGAGGCGCGCGCCTCACGTTTCCATAGATACCATCTTGCTGCACGCTTAACTGGGCCGAGAAGAAAATAAAAAAGAGGGGTGAGGGAGGGGGGAGGAGGGGGTGTGTGTGAAAATGGTAATAAACTGTTGATTTGTCGGGCGACCTGCAGGGGATCGGCGAGTCACCGGCTACGGTGAGGAAACGGGCGTCGCTGCTTCTGCACCGTTGATGCACCGGCAGACGGCTGCGGCAAGATGTTTCGGCGTCGGCTCCTGCGAGAGCGCCGCCGCCGCACCGAATATCGCCGAGTCGTACCTGCGTCTGCCTGCCGTTCTCCAGGGCGTCGCTGGTGGGTAGCGAGGAGTACATGGTGGACGACTCGCCTTCCTTCTTGGGCTCAACGGGACTTTTTGGTCGAAGAGGCAAACCTGACGTGGAATGACAGAGGAGGCCCTCTGGTGTTTCTGTTGACGACCAAAAAAACAGAAGAAGAAAAAAAAAAGAAAAAAATACACGCAGAATGTAAATACTAATAATCTATTAACATTCGATGAAGTTGGAGTAAATTCTGAAGTCATTCGTGCCTTTGTCGAAGATCAACTTTAGCCGCCGGGTTTTGCGTTTCTTGTCGCAGAACTCTCTCTCAAATTCGCCGAGGCCTGAGGTGTACTGCTCCCAGGAAACGTCGGGGAGCTGGACGACGCGCTGAGGACACGGCAGGCCCAGATTCACCTGAGGGTCACAATAAAACCAAGCGTCCAAATCTAATAAGTGAATGTACAGCCGCTACTAACTTCACTAGAGGAAGTCCGGGCACGTCATAATAAAAAGAGAAACCAGCCGACGTAGTTGGACATAATTCATTAACTACTTTTGTCGGGTGTGTCATTTAAATTAAGGAGCATCCCTGTTGATTCTTCTAGCTGGACATTAAAGACAACTGATGGCCAACGATGTGCTGTAGAAGGCCCTTTTCTTGATACAGAAGAAAAAAAAAAAACGTGTATTTCCATTTTTCTGTGCACAATTTAACACTCGGCTAAATAAAGGATTTATAGTAAAAACCCGACATCTTAATCAAATCCTGAATAATCCAACGTCCTCAAATTTATTTACCGATTTGCCACGATGACTGGAAACGACCTTGCAGCTCAATCTGGTACAGAGCATCTCCTCTCTGTTCGAGATGAATGTTTCCTGTACACGGTCCCTACGGTAAATAAACTTTAAACCTTGTGAGCCGTCTTCAAGACCTCAAGTAGTAAGAGTGGAGCGGGTGCACGTCCAACAGCAGGCGTGTGAAGGTACAGGACCATATCAGTCATACGGTGGATGAGGGGAAAAAGGAACAGTTTTACAAGCTGGAAAGGTGGTTGGGGGGGAGGGAGGGGGGGGGGGAGGGTGTTCGTTACCCGTTTCTGCAGCTGCTCCACGAAGCTGATGGGATCGGCGAGCGCTTCCCTCTGTTGCCGTGCCAACGTCTCCAGGTCCAGGATGGCCTGAGTGCGCTGGGCCTCGAGAACTCCGATGGTCTGCAGCAGCCTCTGATAACTGACACGGAGGGAGCGAGGTTAGACGGGAGTTGGACTGCTTACATTATTTAACCTGACACTTGCGATGCTGCAGTGCATCAAACTTTTAGACCAACGGACCATCCATTATTCAGCCACGGCGCCGAGGAACCCAAAAAGCTGCGCAAAAAAAAAAAACACGAACCATTTTCCAGAATTTTCCATCTATTTCTCGCAATACGGTTAAAAGTGTTGCGACTCCCACCGACGCAACTATCTCCTTGAAGCAGCTGCCGGGGCAAATTGCAAACATCTTCAGGAGCTCCTTTCCTCGAGTAGCCCATTGATGAAAACACACTCCAACACTGGTCAGATGTGTAGAAGCGCACATCTGGAATCGTCAAGATTCCCCCGGCAAATATCAAAACCCCGGAGTGACAACCCCCTCGGGTTTTTGTGGCACTCGAGGAGCCTTCGGCGCTGTAAAAGTCTGACCTTTCCACTCACACTCTCCGGGGCAACAGGAGAGCTGCAAACTGAGCTGTCAATGACTAAGCGTGCGACTGACTCAGAGGCCTTTACGGGAGGGAACTGGCGCTCGGAGGAGTCGACGGCGGTGTGACAGCGTCCCGCGCGGCTATAACCTAATGTAGGTGCTCAGCGGAGCGGAGTGGATCAATCTCCCCTAACGCAACATGAATGAAAATCAATGCACGGGACACAATTTATTCAAACAGCTGCCAGTGGTTTAAAAAGTCCTACAAGGAAAACGCTGTGATGAGTCAACTGCGCTTAATGTCACGTTTGGCTCTTTCGGTTCGTCCACTATCCGTTCGTACCGAGCCTCGGCGCCAACGCAATCTGTTTCTGCGACGGCGAATGCTACAGCTGCAGATTAACACGGATTGAAAAATGCGAGACCTCTGCGAAAGAAAGCTGCAAGTGGGCTAAATGTCCTCAGACGATCTGAGCATTAATCTGTTTTGAGGAAACGGGGAGGACTTGGCTCTGCCTCTCAGCACTCTGGACTCCCTCCAACCGTCCAGGGACAAGTCTGGTGTTTCATTGCCACCTACAGGGCCCGAGGTAACACTGGTGCCAAAAAAAAAAGACAAGAAAAGCCAGCCTGAACAATAGTGCTGCTACGATAATGCCAAATAATGATGAACCGACCTGCTTCATGTGACAAAGACAGAGAGACGTTTTGTCCAAAATCCACAAAACTGATACGGAGGATTGACGCACGCCATCATCAATCATGTCTGCGTTAATCCTCCGTATTCGGCAACTTGAAAATGCCTCGTCATGCCTCCATAAAAAAAAAAAAAATAAAAAAAAAAGACTCCTGGCTGCATTGATCAAGAGGCATCGAAGTTCTCCTTGCTCAGCACAACCGAACCTCGGCACGTCACAGAAACTTGATCGAATTACCTCGTAATATGAGAGCGCTGAAATCTTATTCTGAAGCCACTATCCAAATTTGAAACTTGGACCGGTGCGGGTGTCAAAGACAAAACGGAGCTCGGCCGACGAGGCCTCGGGAGCCCTCGGCTCTCCCCCTCTCCCCCCCCCCCGCCTCCCCGCGGAGACGCATCAAAACGCCGGCCGACCTGTCGGCGTTCAGCGAGCGGAGCCTGACTGAGCGCGGCGCGGGACCTGTCCGACAAACACAAACATCCCGTCGAGCGTGACGACCAACAACTGAAAAACCTCCAACGGCGGCGAGAAACTGGTCTCCTCTAAATGAAATTCATCTGGCTGACGGAAGAGATAACGGAAACAATCAGCAAAGTCATTTTAACACATTGAAGGTGGGACTCAAACGCTGAAACATGTAAAACCTGAACCGTAAGGCGGGAGCTAAACTTAAGATGCTCACCGATACTCCCTCGATTACCGAGACGCGCTCCCATTATAACGGAGATCATTAAACATCCTGTCTGTGTGTCGGCGGTGTGAAAACCATCATAAGCTTCTGTGGTAAATCAAGCGTCTCTTTGTGTTCGGTTTTGGAGTGACTGCTGAATCAGAGTTTTGATTTCATTAAATTTACATTAGACTCCTGCAGCTGTGTGGCGTCATGAAACTCTGTTATATACAAGAGGCAGGGTAAGGGTAATTTTCCTTCAGCAAATCAACAATCACAACATAGGAGGATAAAGCTGAGGGATTCTGAGGAAAAAGACATTCTACTTTCTTAATTTCCGACTTTTATCCGTTCTAATTTTTGTGTATTTTAATATTTTTACTTTTCCTGGCCTCTGAGCAGTTATTCAAAAGGAAACAATCTGAGTTTGAAAAGGTGAAATTTGCTTTAACTGTTCACAAGTCGGGGGTACATTCATGTAAGGAGGCGTCATAAACAGACACGGCTGCATTTTAAGGTCCCACGATGCAAATAAGGTTGGGAATCCTACTGTGAGGCTGATTATTAGACGTGTTAAATATTGACCCGAGACTAAGCTTAAAAAGACACACGAGGTTCAACATTTTCAAAACATCCGAGTATTATTAGGACAGAGAAACCCTCATCACTTCAAATGCATCTCTGGTGCATTCGAAGCCAGAGACCAGAAGTAAGGCGATGATCACAAGACAGTGATCGACATGTGGGAGAGCCACATCAACAATAGATCAGGAGGACAGCGTCCTCCGGGGAGCTCCCACATACTCTTTGTTGTGTTTCAGAGCCAGGTGGTCCGACTCAAAGTAATACACGTCTGGCTCCTCCTCTTCCTCCTCCTCCTCCTCCGCCTCCGCCGCCTGGCTCCGTGGCAGCTCCTTGCTGCTCTCCGCCTCTTTGCCCTCCACCGAACCGCCGCCGCCGTCGTCGCCGCCGCCGCCTGCCCCGTCTCCGGCATCCGCGGAGACCGGCCCCTCGCTCGAGGGCCCGATAGAGTCCGAGGGAGCGGGCTGCTCCACCGCGGGGCAGTCCTCCTCCAGGCCGAACTCCACCTCCCCCGCTTCCCTCAGGGGACCATTGTCTCTGGGAGGAGAGCTGGGCTTGGAGGAGGAAGAGGAGGAGGAGGAGGAGGAGGCTTTGCCACCAGACGCAGCTCTCCTGGGTGAAGTCCGTAGGGTGTATCTGTGTTCGTAGAGCTCTGTGAAAGAGGGGGACGTGCTGGATATGGAGGGGTTGCACCCTGGCTCTGTGGGGGAGGGGGAGGTTGTTAGTGGGGGGGTAGTTTCTCCTGAGTTGTTGTTGCTGATTGGACTACTGTTCATGTTAGTGGTGGTGGTTGAGGAGGAGGAGGAGGTGGAGGCAGCGGCTTCCTGCATTGGTGTCGGCGGCCGGCCGTTGGTGTCGCTCTCGCTCTCCGTCACCTGCTCCTCGTGGGCCAGACACAACGGGTCGCCTATCACGTCCAACTCCACCTCCTCCGCCTCCTCCACCTCCTGCTCCTTGGCCACTACCAACTCAGGGACAGGGTCCTCGGGAGCGCCCTCACACGTCGGTGCGGACGAGGCTGGCGATTCCCCCGAGCTGGAGGCCTCCATCGGCCCGGGGACAGAGTTTCTACAAGGCACGGTGGGGTCGGGGGATGAGGGCACCCCCGTCTGACTGCCGTTGAGCAGCGACGGGAAGCTGGTGGCGGAGGTGGGGTTCGCACCGGGCTCCTCGGTGAGTGTGCTCGATCCCTCTCTGAGTCCATTAGAGGTCTTGTGAGCGTTCGGGGGCTGAGCTGCCCCGTCACACTCCACGCGACCATCCTCTGCCTTCCCCCCCGTCGGCTCACCGTCCTGCTTGCTGAGGATGGACGAGGCAGGACTTGTGTTAGCAGAGTTTTGGCTGGCTAAGTCTTCGCAGCTGTTGTCCTTGCCGAGCTCTGGGACAGAAACTGGACTTGCATGTTTAAGAAGCTCCGAGACATCCTCCTGTCCCTGAGACTCTCCAGAGCGGGAGCTCCGCTTGGCCCTTTTGATTTGAGGAGAGGCATCCCGCGCCCCCTTCCCTCTGTCACAGTTCTCGGACTTCTCCGGGCTAATGTCTTTTTCTAAACAGGACACGTCCCGCTTCCTGGAACTGGTCCATTGATTTGCCTCAGCGGGAGAAGCTTTGGAGTCACTTAACTTTCCCTGCAACGAGGCCTGTTGCTGGCCATCTTGTGAGTGAGTGTCCTGCTTCTCATCCTGCTTTGTGTCCTGTTTAGCATCCTGCTTCGACTCCTGCTTGACGTCTTGGTTCGACTCCTGCTTGACGTCCTGTTTGGTGTCCTGCTTCGAATCGTGCTTGGACTCGTGCTTGGACTCGTGCTTGGACTCGTGCTTGGACTCGTGCTTGGACTCCTGCTTCTTCTTGGGCGAGCGGGCCCTCGGTAGCGGAGACACGGAGGTCTCCTCTGGCTGGGCGATGCTGCGGTTCCTGAGGGTTCGACCACAAAAGTTCTCATCCAATCCATTGAGCCCCACTGATGACCTTGTGACGCGCGAGGAACGGGACGCGGCCATACTACGGCGGGGGCCTACAGTCTCCTCATCCTGGTGCTCTCTCCTCTGCAGCAGAATCGGGGCACCTGCAAGACACACACACACACACACACACACACACACACACACACACACAGACAGACACACGCACACACGCACACACACACACACAGACACATGCACTTCATAAAGTCAATATAACGACTGAAAAAAGACTCCAACATATTTCAGCTCAATGGTTACACCGTGGCACGTTAACACGGCAACATTTATAGGTTTGATTAGTTTCACTGCTGTTGGAAATAACTGCGTGGATAGTACCCTGTGGTGTTTCAAACAAAAGCGTCTACCAAACGGCCTTTGTTAAATACCGCTGGGGTCATTTCTCAGCTCACACCAGAAGGGTATTGATTTTTTTTTTTTCTGTCATTGTAGCTAAGCAACACCTTTCTGTCCACGGGCAACACTACACATCTTAAACCTGGGTCTGTACAAAGGAAAATGCATTAAAAAAAAAAGAAAAGAAAAAAAAGGTGGGAGATCTCACACTGGAGGAAGACTAAACAGAAAGCAATAAGGTCAGACCATTCACGTCGCCTAAATGACCAATCAGAGAGTCTCTGCGGACATCGGTACGTGCTCGGTAACGCAGGAGATAAGGTGACTACGGCTCAGGAAAAGAGCCCAAAGCAAATCAAAAATAATGTCATCACACTGAACGTTGAGGGCATATTTAGTTCCTCCCTGCAGAGATTACCGCGTATTTCTGTGTAAAATAAATGTGGTTTACTGGTTGACTGATTTCTGACTCCACGCTGAAACTCTTACATCCAATTGAAGCCGAGATAACACGGCAGACACGGGTTTGTCATCACACGGTGTCGGCTGTTTTATCTATTTTTAACAGGTGTGCCAGAGGGCCATCCAGGCTGCAATCCCTCCAAAAGCGCACCGCGACACGCGAAAACTGAAACGCCCCGACGACGAGAGCTCGACACGAGGCGCGACAATGAACTTCCCGACACAATTCGAGGCGCAACAAAAGCCTCCAAATTCGCGCTCCGCGTGTCGCCGTGGTATCCTGCGGATGAAGATTCACTGGTGGGAATTACAATAAAAGAAATCCTGGGCTTATAGTGCGCACTGGAGAATTAACACCATCTAAACGCTACCAGCCAATAATAAGAAGTCAGTCTTGGATATCTCATCCTGTACTTAATAATCCATCCCACAGATAATAGAAATTCAAACACAATCCATGTCGTGTAAACACCTTAAGCTGATTATCTTACTCGCGTGACATGAAGGTTGTAACGAAGCCGAGCGTAACTATTACCAGAGCCGGGTTACTCCTCAACATACTCCAATACACGCATGTGGAGAGCTGACTCCGGTATTTAGATTCTGAACATGGCATAAAGGTCACGGAGGGAAATGGGCCACTAACACCGCGGCCGGCGGTCATGGAACACTAAAAACACAAAAGCAAAGCAGTTTTCATTTAACAAATAGCAATCCAAATAACAGAGCTTCTATTAGGGTTGTTTAAAAAAAAAAAAAAAAGTTAAACCATAATAACTCCACAATTAAACAACTTAAACCAACACCTTGAACATCTACACAGGTCTTCACACACTGGAGGCATGATTAATTTACACTTAAATATAATTGCTCGTTCAGGAGAACTTTCACGCAAAACACGAATATGACATGGGAAAAAAAAAAACTTCTACTTTTTTTTGGGGGGGGGGGGGTTAAAAAAGGAGGTCGATTTCTCGAAGCTTTTCGCACCGCGAGTGAACGGATCAACCAATCACGCCGTGTGGAAGCGGAACGGACGTCGCATCGCATCGATTGTTTGTGTCTCCCGCCGCCCCGTGTTTTATGACAAAAGGACAGAAAAATGACAAAGACAACGAGCTCAAGGACATCATGGATGTGGTGGAGATGATAATAAGCAAGTAAGGTCTTTTGTTGAGAAAGGAAGAACGGGACAAGATCGTCAACACTGGATGATGATGATGATGTTGAAGCCGTCATTTTTTTTTCCTGAAGAATGAGCTGGCGCTGATCTATTCAAAATTCAATAATTGCAGGCGAGTATTTCACACTGTTGTGTTGCATATTTGTCACGCCACGGTCTGTACAGGCCTTTAGACGTATTCTAGCGATACAGTGATTAGGAATCCACTTGCAATTTGGGGCATGCCAACATGCAATTAATGAAAGTAGAGGGAAATTTAGAGATTATAAAGAAATCCTTGCCCCAGGTAGAAGATGCATGACTCCCAAGAACATCCCCAGTCAACACACACACACACACACACCCCAAACTTGCCACTGAAGTATCCTCTAGATCACGGTCTGACTGATAAATCTAACAAACAGGACAATAAAGACATGTCGTGCCAAAGGTCATATTAAAGTGACATTCAGCCGAAGATGATCTCACTGGATGTCCTTTTCCAGAACATGAGACACGGACCTCGACCATTTCAGAGAGGATAAAATATTGCCTCAATTAGCATTGTGGACGAGCTGCTCATTTACGTTAATTACAGGTACATCAATCTGAGGGCCGACCTCTGTCCAGACTGATTTAAAAGCTCCTTGTTGCCTATAGTGGGACAGAGCCTCCCATTTCCTGCACTGTACTCGCACTGCAAATATATCAAAGCCAGAGGCTTCCCTGGTGACGAATACATTTTGATAATATTCCTTCTGGGGGCTAACACAATAGTCACCTGGAAGGAGCACCACCACATACGCAAATTACTCACACTCCACTAAAGGCTCCAGCTGAGAAAGCTAATGTGATTTGCCCATGCATAAAATAAAAGAGAGAGAGAAAGAAAAACAGACAGGCGGCGGAAGGGGGCAGGTTATTCAGACTGAGCACTCACCCTTAGACTCAACATGACAAAACTAATTAAGCCAGCTCATCTGACCCGCTCCCCCCCCAAAAAACAAAAAAAAAAAAAATCACTACATCAAAATAATTAGGGTTAAAGTTACAGAGCTGAATAACTACATGCAATATTTGCTCACACCGCCGTGTCCCGATAATTAACATGTTGGCTGAACTGGCAAGACAGCTATCAATAATTAATAAATACAGTCTAACGCTGCATTCAGATGCCTGTTGGAAATTTCCGACCGAGTTTTGCGCCCATTTAGACGGTATGAAGGCGAGTTTCCATGGTGTTGTAAATCAAGACGACTCTACTGAGGCTCAGGCTCAAACTAATGTCAAACATGCCAGCCTGACAAGAGGTGTGCACTGACTGGAATGCCGTAAAATAAAGAGCGCAAATGGTTCGCATATTTCCCAATCCACACCGTTACTAAGTAGGTGCAGAGGAACTTCCTCTGGAGGAACAATCGTTAAACTTATCACAATGACAGGGGTCTCCTTAGCTGTGGAGCATGAAGTCAAGAGGCATTAAACTACATATCATAACATTAGTTTCACAAAGTATACACACGATCAACATTAAAATGGATACGCACGCTCGAGGTCAGTCGTTCTACAGCTGAATAAAATAAATCTGAGGGATTAAAAAAAAAAAGAGTATTAGAAGGAGACAAAGTAAAGAATATCCCCGTCGTGCAAAATATGGTTTAATTCATCCGACGCTTCTTTATTTATTTGCTTTTTCCGTCATTAAATATCGGAAGCTTTCAGGCCTATAAAAGGTGCTTAACAAGAAGGGGAAAAAAATCTGATAATCTGATATGAGAGATAAACCACTCGATGGCTGGACTGCTAATAACTTGTGCTAGCACGAAGGGCATAACATCTGATGGGGGTGTCACAAGTGGACACTGCTACGGTTTATAAAAGGGTCCGAACCACATTTTAATTAGTTTTTTTTCCCCTCTCTAATGTTGGGTGTAAGAGAGTGGACAGTGGTGGGGAACTGATCCAGGATCATTTTAAGGCTTCAGGTACAGCACTTCCCAAAGTTATTTTGGGCACCACTGAAGCCGAATGAATATAAAAATCATAGAGGAAAACCTAACAAATTCACATAAGCTTCATGGGAGTTGTTTATTTATGACTTGTTCTAGCTTTTGAACATTTTTGGGAAAGTTTTACCCAGATTTGGGAACAATAACGGTCAAAACATTATGTTAAATTGCATATTTCGGAAAATCTATCCAGAGGAAGACCCTCAAACCCCCTAACAAAGCCACGCGCCCTATATTTTACACAAACTTGTGGAAAACACTGCAATGCAACCAAAATATCATATTTAGGTGTATTTTTTTTGTTCCACATACAAACATTCAGCAGTGGTAACTTCTACTGAATGAAACACGAGCAAGATCAAACTATCACTGATGTTTCTGGAGACACATCTGTGCATTTGAACCCCTCAGGTGTTACTTCATCATCATCACACACGGGGTTTGACTATATTAATTACAGCTTTAAGCGAGCCCGCGGATCGTGAGGAGGTTTTAAGAGATCAACTTCACACACAGATCGGGACAGTTAAACCAAGGGACCCATGTGCGACTGTAACTCTCCCATCAAAACCCACTTCCTGTTTTTCTTTAAAGCGCCTGTTTGGTTGCGAAGTTATGTTAACACGTGCCGATTTTGAACCGCATCGCTGTTAGCGCGACACAAGTAAACACGCAACCTTTCACGCAAAGCGCGAGGCTGTTGTTGGCTAAAAGCT
Source organism: Embiotoca jacksoni (assembly GCF_022577435.1). NCBI lineage: Eukaryota > Metazoa > Chordata > Actinopteri > Embiotocidae > Embiotoca > Embiotoca jacksoni. The sequence goes on along the minus strand of NW_027185363.1, from coordinate 11,196,432 downwards.
TAGCCCCCCCCCAAAAAAAAAAAACAAAAAAAAAAAAACACCCGTTTTAGGATAAACAAACAAAAAAAAAAGCTCCGTGTCGTTTTTTTTTGTTTTTTTTTTACCGTCGTGTCGGGCTGTTCATCTCCGTTGTTGACCTGTAGTTCAACACTTCCACGGGTGGGGAGGGAGGTAGGGGGGGGGAGAGGGGCCTACTGGCAACAACCAACAAAAACAAAAACAAAACACCGACGAGAATCGCTCAAATCTCAACATCAAAGCTGCCGCGAGCTCCCGTGCCGACAAAGTTGGGAGGCGCGAGGATGCTCCGTCGAAGTCTCGCGACTCGGCGGCGTTGCGAGCGGTGCACGTGCCGGCGGTTAAAGTGAGCACTAGTTTGCGCCAGGTGAACTCTTTAAAGTTCAGCGTTAAAGCTCCCGGACGGCGCGTTTAGACGACAATAACAACAACAACAACAATAACAAAACAACAAAAACAAACAAACCGGCTGGTGCACGAGAGCTAAAAAAAAAAAACCCAAACAAAAAAAAAAACCAACCCAAACACGTTAGCACGGTCCAACTTCCGAGCCAAACCCGAGTTGACCTAGCATTGCCCGTTTTAGCGTGCTAACCCCGAGCGAAACTAACTCACCCGGTTACCGTTAGCTCACCGGGAGCTAAATATACTACGTTAAACGCTCGAGACACCGGAAACCGCAGACTGTTGCACCGCTGGCGTTAAAAAAATATATAAATATATATATATGATCTTACACCACCACCACCCTCCACCACCACCACCCCTCCACCTCCTCCTCCACCTCCTCCACCGGTGACACTCAACAAACAAAAGTCCGCCCCGGCTACGATCGACTAGTTACCTCCGCTAGCTCTCGGGAGAAGAAACCGTTTCAGATGGAGCCTCTCTGTTAATAACCGTCGGGTGGAGGAGGAGGAGGAGGAGGTGGTGGTGGTGGAGGCGGTGGTGGAGGAGAGGAGAGGAGGAGGAGGAGGGGGGGGGTGCACATGCTAGCTAGCTACCTCGACGAAAGCCGTCCTCCACCCCCGGTAAACACATGACGGAGCAACGAGCGCGGGTTTAAAACCTCCGACTGCCGCGCGCGGACTGAAGTAGCGCCGTTAGCATGGTTAGCAGCCGAGTAGCATCAGCGGCTGCTGGTTCAACCAGTTAGCACGCTTAGCACGCTTAGCCCTGGTGTTAGCAGCTAGCCGAGCTAGCCGATTGTTCCGCGCGGTAACTTTGCCGATGTGCTCGCGCGCCGCCGACAACGGCGTTGTTTTTATTTTTATTTTAGCGCGCTAATAAATTCGTTGTTTTTTTGTTTTGTTTTGTTTTGTTGTTGTTTTTTTTTGCTTTTTTTGTTGTTGTTGTTGTTTCCGTCTCGTTCGCTGCCGCTAGCGCCGGGGGTCCACTTCTAAAACAGCTTCTTTTTTCTTTTTCTTTTTCTTTTTTTTTTTGTAGCTTAAAGAATTACACATACCTCACTTCCGTAAATCTGCTGCACGTTCGGCCGCAGCCATGTTTCCAACCCAGGCAGGTCGTCGGGTTGGTTGGTGGTGAGGGAGCCGAGTCAGCCGCTCTCGTCAAAACGCAACACTATCCTGTACATTTTTTTTTTTTTTTTTTTGCCCCCCCTTTTTGCCAACAACAGTGCAATCGGTCACGACTCTCGATGTCACCTCGCCTAATTGATGACTTGTTTATTGACACTTTTATGACGGAGAATACACAGTATATCTGACTTTTTCCTTGGTTGTTTTTTTTTGAAATTTTTTTTATTTACTATTTATCAATCAAATCAGCAAAGTGAGAAAAATAAATGGGGTGGTGGTGGTGGGTGGGTGGGGGTGGGGGGAGGTGGGGGGCACTGTGCTCAACATGTTTTCACCAAGTTTTAATAGTGTCAGCCAGCAAAAAAAAACAAAAATCTGAATAGATCTTACTCCTATGCAAAAACTTGGGAGTACAGCATTGTGTTGACCCTCTTATCAGCCAGCACGTTAAGCAACACCATGCCCATACACAACAAATAATGCCTTTAAATTAAATCAGATTGATGATGATGACGACGACGATGATGCTGATTACGTACTACAATGTGCTTTCTGTAGCTGTACAATTTAGTGAAGATAGATCCGGCTGCGTGCACATTTTTATGAGCAGCATTGCATTTACATGCATTGTTACGTGTGATGTTAAACTGGGATTGAGTGTTAAAAGCATGCATCCAGAACAGAGTCTGCCTGCCACGTAATTTCTACAATAAATTCTACTGACATCATATTAAAACCACTCCCTTCTGTGATAAATAACCAAGTGCTGAATCTTGACCAACATACTATCAGTACTGGTACATTCAAATACAAACCAGACATTTGCGTGAGCATGCCAATTTGTACATCTACAGAACAGTGCAAAACACAAAATTCATTCCTGAGACTAGTCAGCAATTAGTCCCTTCATAACCTTTTGATTTTAACCACTTGAAGTGTCACATTTGGCTATCCTTACCATTCAGTGGACAATATTCTCCCACAACAGGAAAAATGCGTGATATATCTACAGCAAGATGTATTGTGATTAATCAATATCAGCAACACAACACACATGGACACACAACATGTGCTCATTTGGTCAAGAAAAAAAAAAAAAAAAAAAGAAATATGGCATTCAGTGGAATTTTTAGCTGCACATAATTTAAATGCTTGGTTCTGAAAACAACCTGACAAGAATACTACAGTGCTAATAGAAATTTAAGAGCTCTTTATACAGATTTGTACAACATGACGAACCTTTTCAGACATGTTAATTCCCTCTGTCAAAGGCTGTCACGGAGCAGTAAAGATGAGGTCCTTTGCTTGAATGCTTTTGAAATAAAAGTCAAGTGCAAAATAAAAGGCTTTTGATTTTATAAATGTTTTTTTGTTGTTGTTGTTGTTGTTGTTGTTGTTTTTAACTGTCGAGCGCCCGATTAAACAGAGCGCGTCTCCACTTCGATCTTCTCCTCCGAATGCGACGGTTCGGCCTCCTGGTGGCTGATGTTGGGCCGGACAGTCACCAGAGGGCCGCCGCCGTAGATGGAGTGGAGGAAGTTCCACGTCTCTTCGGAGATCTGACCCGAGTCCGCTCCTGCAGGGTCCAGCACACAGTTAGATACTAATATTAGCAAAAGTAAACATAACTGCAGTCCAGGGTGACTTGTTTTTCATTTCACTTCACCAGTTTCTCGTTTACTTATTTCACAATCTTGAAACAAACAAAAAAAATCAGACATAAATTTTTCTACAGCAATAAAGCAGAGAAAAAGTATTGCCATACATCAAGAAGATAATAATAATAGCCGTACCTTGTTTGAGTGTTAAATGACCATTCTTGTTTACTGTTATCTTGGAATTATCAATGGGTCCCGGTGGATCTTTAAAAAAAAAGAAAAGAAATAAAGAAAATTAGCACGCCAATTATTGTACACACAGCAACAATATGCACGCCTAATTTTTCAGAGACGAATTCTCAATCCTGACTGTTTCAAAGAGCAATGATGTTAAAATGTTAAATGTTTTTGTCACACTATCAAAAGCAATTTCTGCTCCCTGTTTGCTACAGAGCGAACACAAATATTAGAGGAGCAGAAGTCAGAGGGAAGAAAAAAAAAAAAAAACACGTTTGCAGAAGTACCAGATGCAAGCTGTTATAAATAGATATGACAATACAAAGCAAAGGAAGGAACAAAAAAACAAAAAAAAAGAACAAGTGGAATAATAATGAAATCTATTTTGACGCTTCATTTTGTTGTGGCAGGATAGAAACCCGACTCAAAGGACCAAAGCAAATTCTTTGAAGTTAAAATCAAAAGAAGAAACGGGAACTCCACGGTTTCTTTTGAACATAAGCTGCTTCTGGTAAAACCAGTATTTGGATCTCCTATAGAAAAACAATGTATTTAAAATGTTTTCTAAATATGTAAAAAGAAAAAGACAGGCTCTTTGCTTTAAAAGACAAAAACATGTATCAAATGAAATCAGTAGCTTTTCCACGATAAATCGTATATATCTGGTGAAAACTGTCCCGTGGGAAACGTTTAACCTTTGAATCAGGCATTTAAACAGAACTGGGGTTAGAAAGGCAAGAATTCTGTCCAATTACCATTGTCTTTTCCTTTGACAAAGCCCTCCCACTCACGAAACCACTGCATGCTGATGCAGTATATGACCACCGGAGACTCCTCCTCCTGGAACGCCTTGTTCAGCTACAGGAGAGGGAGCAGAGGAAGTGGGGGAGGAGTGAGTGGTGGTGGAGACGTGAGGGAGGAGGAAGGGAAGCAAAGGGATGGGGAGGAGGGAGAGGAGCGGGAGGAGGCAGGGGGAAAAAAAAATTAAGTGAGGATGAAAGGATTGAGAGGAGAGGAGATGGAAAATGTAATCAATTCTCTCGTAGTTTTTTTTTCCAATTAGAAGACAGTCTTAACACCACACTGCACCAATTTCATTTTTCTTGGAAATGACACAATCCCTGTTCCTCTTGTCTTCTTATTAAATTACTGGAGCTTTTTCTTTTCACACACACACACACACACACACACACACACACACACACATTTATCTCCCCTCTAAGCAGCCATTGTGTGACTGGGCACACTGAGCAGGCAATAACAGCTGCATCTGTCCCAATGCATTAATGATAAGGCTTTCATCAGGCTCACACCTCTCATCATCTCCTGTCGAGGTGAAGAGCACCAGCACATGCAGCCTATCAACTGGTTAAATAGACTGGCGAATAGGCCCTCTACACACCCAGCGAGTCCTGTCTACACACACAATGCACGAATCAATCACACCGGGTTTGACTATAGCTGCTTGGAGAGTCACTATGGAGGGGAAAAAAAAAAAAAAAAAAAAATATGCTTACCCTGACAAACATGTCCAGCTCGGACTTGCGCCGCTTCTCTAGTTTTTCTATCTCAATCTGGCACGTGTGGCAGACGTACAGGTGGTTCACAGCCGGTCCCCCTCCGTACCTGCAGGGAACCACATGGTCCACGTAAAAACACACACGATGACATTAAAATCCACAAAAGGACATCGTAACGGCAAATGTTCAATCTGAAAATGTCCAAAAAAAACCCGCCTCCAGCCGGACCAGGTGGACCGTACGTACCTGCTGTACAGGTGATCCCACACGTTCTGCGGCAGCATCACGACCAGGTCATCGATGGACGTCGCTTTGTTGGGTGGCACGCCTGATGATGAAACACCCAATGAGACGTTCGCAGTGTAACATTTCAGAGATAATGGATGTCTGCAGAGAGATCATATCTTTACACGCCGGTACAGATCAATTGTAGAAACATTATCACTGCTGGTTTGTTCAAAAGGACAAAAAAAAAAAAGCATAAATCTGTCAAACCTACGGCTCAAATCGTGTCACCTCGAGTAGTTATAGATATTATTTCTTTCCCTTTTTGTCTCCAGAAAAAAGTTTTTGTATGTGAAATATTTTGGATACTTCAACTTATTCCGGCATCCAAAAAAAACCAATCAAATGAATTCATTCACCCATATTCATATGTCAGTTTACTGATGACGGTTAGTACAAGTCATGTGAAAACCTGCTGCTTGATATCTTTCCTCTTTTTAGAAAACTCCACCCAAAACATAAATAATCCAGAGGATCTAATCAAAGTCACAACACAAGATCAAGAGTTTTGTAATCTTGATGGATACTAAAGACTGAAAGTCAGGATATTGTGACATCTACATCCCTTTTTTTTTATTTTTATGTCGTCTGTTTTGGATCCCCGTACTTCATGTAAGTTTAATACTAAATTCCCGGAGGAGTAACCAATGCACAAAATCAGTAAAGCACTCGGGGCATTGTGGAAGATAAGAATAATCCTTCCATGTTAATGAAACAGAACATTTTAAAAACAGCAAAATGATAAAAGCCGCAGAGTTCCCAGAATCTAAACAACCCCCTCTCCTAAATCTTTCACAATGCCTTTATTGATTTATAAGGAAACATGATTAAGAAGCAGAAGTGATAACACTGAAGGCTGCATTAGGACCCAGCAGAAACCGCAGAACATAGCAAAACGTGCAGAAAAGCAGTGACACGTTACTTCAGCGGAAAGGACCAGATGAGATGATGAACTGTATAATTAAAAGTGACACATAAACACTAAATTAATCTATAATTATACTCATCTGTATTTGTCGAGCAGAGTAGTGGCTCCTTAAATTCTTTATCCCCCTTTCTTTTATAGAATTTAAATGCACAATTCAAAGTAAAAAAAAAAAAATGACTGTTAGTTTCCACTTGAAAACCTTGTGCGCAACCAGCATTATACTGCTGTTTATTGGAAAGAGCTCTCCGGGTGAAATGCGCTGCCAGAGCCCCTAATAAAGGCTTAGCGTGCCTAAATATACACTTGTGATGGCACACTTGAACGGGAACGGGAAAATAAGCTGCGATCCTTTCGGCTTTGCACGGAAAAAATACGACAACTGGACGCACTGCTGCCACAAAGCAATCATGGTTTCACTACACTGATATTATCTCCACTTATGTACCTGACCAGCTGGTTATTATGTGCCAGTGGCTGCAGAGACGGAGGAAACCACCTGTAGGTGCTTATCTACATTATGAAACACATTCTCTGCAGTCTCACAGTATTATTATATATTTTAGTTTTTCCACTTCTTCATTTTTAGTTCCATGATTTCCACTGAGGCCTGACAAGAAAAGAGCTCCATTCACACAAACCCCTTTTGGGATCTCCCCCTCTTCTCAGCCAAAAGGAGACCGAACAATCATCTCCACAAAGAAAAGTAAAACCCCCCTTTTGAAGTTGGCTACGCTGTGAAGGGAATTCTGTGCCGTCTTTGTCAAAATCCAAAATCCACATGAAGGACGAAAGCGGACGCCGCGTTTGAGAGAGGACATTTAGCAGAACCACGAACTTTCTAATTGTTTGGACACGGGTCACCGAAGAGGACAATCTGACCCCGGAGTGGTTCAAGTGAGAAAATGTACCTCCATGCAAACACAGGAAGTCGTCGTTGGAGATGGGCCCCGGCTCAGCGAAGGTCTTGAACTTATTAAGCCACTGGCGGGAGATGTAGAACTGCAGAAGGCTGGGCTCCATCATGTTGAACAGGCCCGACACCCTCCGGCGTTCTTTCAGCGCATCCTCGTTGCTCTTCCTGCGACGGACACATCAATCACAATTACAACAGAGAAATACAAAAGTAAGAAGTAAGTAAGTAAGCTAGACATATGGCTCTAAAATAATATCACGATATATATCTGGCTATTTTCTGCGATAACAATTTTCTTGACAAAATGCTGAAAAAAATATTTCATTATTAACTTAAAAAAACTTGCAATTTGAAAAAAAAAAAAAAAAAAAAAAGTGTGACATATGAATGAGTGATATAATGCTTTCAAATATTCATCATGAACAATAATGATACGGCACACCCCTGATATTAAAGCAGCACAGTGCAGTCTGGACTTACTTATAGAAGAGCACATAGGCTTCAGCGTTCTGGACACAGGACTCCGACACCTCGGTCACACTTTGGTCATCAAATTCATACCACAGATTGTTCACATCGTTCCTGCAGTAAGCTATGTAGTGGCCACCTGGGACGACACGGAGGAATGTGTTAGAGCGACATTCACAAATCTAAGCGAGTACGTGTGAATTCTTATTTCCAGGCAAATGAATGCGGGACGCTCGGATGGGCCAACTGACGGCAGCTGCCGCGGTCTCATGCGGGGCGGGCAGGGGAAGGGAAAGGGAAAGGAGGGGAGAGGGGAGTGAATGTGCCCACTCACTGCTGGCAGTGCCGTGGTGACAGATGACTGACAGCAGGTCGTAGTTGGTGGTCTGGGCGGAGCTGTCTTTGGCCAGGAAAGGCTGCAGGTCCAGGCTCTCGAGGGGGAAAGAAACATGGGTGCTGATCTTGGTCGAGAACATCAGCTCGTGTCTGAAGCGCTTCAAGTGAATACACAGGATCTGGGGCAGAGGAACACAACATTTTAGCATCTTTGAAGACATTATGGATAAAGATTTGAGTTTCTTCATGACAGAAATTACTGGAATTGTCTTCATACCTCTGGCAAACTTTGCATTTTGCAAAACTTGACTCCGTTTCGTAATCTAAGAGGAGAAGATGAGGGAGATTAGCAATCATTACAGCTCCAGTCATTTTGTTTTCTGTTTTTAAATGTGAAACGAATTATTATGGCGTTTTCGGCACTTAAAATGACTCACTTCTTGCATTTTTCACAGCTGTACATGTTGTCTCCTAGAAAACAACAAACACACAGTGATTGAGACATCAATCTGAATGTTTGTGTTACTAAAACATATTTTCCCACCCACTTCCTTACCCTTTAGTTCATCTCTGGCAAAGAAAGCTGCAAGACAGTCTTGTAGCGTCACCACTGGACCCCAGAACCAGCTGAGGAAGAAAGAAACAAGAGAGGGGAATTTTACTCACAAAGAGCAAAGTAAGACACCGACTGATGCTCGATGTAAACAAATATGTTATCTAGTCACCTCTTGATGTACTCCATGACAAACGCTATCCACCCTTGTGGTGCATAAGCTTCCCCGCAGGAGCCTGCTTTTACCAGAGACGTCTGGTGGGTGGAGGAGTGGAGCTTGGCCAGGTCCTCCTTCCCCGGGATAGGCAGAGAGATATCCTGGAAGTTCTCCAGGGTCACAGACACCTGACGGATCGCGCACACAAAGTCAAAGCTTCATCAGTGGTCACATATCCACATTTCTTTATGTAGTTTTGTCAAGAAGCGTTGCTTTGTGGCAGAATATTAACCTGACGGCACATATAATTATATGTGGGAAGACAGTAGATCAGCCACACTCGAGTTTGATAATTCTTTACGTCGGTGTCTCCGCCCCCTTTCCGCTCCGTAGCCAAGATGGCGACCGTTTAGGGTGTAAAGTGTCCAGTGTTTCACACTTCTTTTTTGGGCCATTTAGAGCGCATCATCCTGGTATTTGTAGTGCACTGCATGTTTCTGTACTGTGTGAATACACTTATACACTCAAAAATAGCGAGCGTTTGTACCAAGCGGCACCCAGCAGTGACGTCACCCGTCGGTTTGAGAACGGCCGTTATGAAGCCTCGAGTTTGGATTTTGCCCGTCGCCATCTTGCTAGTTTCCGAGCGGTTTGTAGCCGGTAGTGACCATATTTGGACGAGCTGAGGGAGGAGCGAGCGGTGGATCTGACTCGATCTGATTGGAAACCCGGCGACACCAATAGCCGTAACCTGACTGCACCACAGGCCTGTCAATCAAACATACACGCCCCCAAAAACACAGCTTTCCGAGGCTATTTTTCTAATGAATGACGGGATTATTTTTAGATGGACGGCCAGAAAACTAAAAAGAATTCAAATTAGAACTTAAAATTTTATGAGAAGTTGAATGGGAGTCTATGGAGCGAGAGGCTTTATGGAGCAGACCTCTAGTGGCACTCGGTGGTATCGCAGCTTAAGGCACTTCCGCATCTGCCTAATTTTTCAGAACCGAAAGCAACATCCACTTTTTTTTTTTTTCGAGAGTCAATGGCTCGTACACAAGTTTGCCCTTTGGAACACAGAAAATGTTGCGTAATCTCGAGACAAAAAACTGTGAACACCACTAACCCGATCGCAGGTGAGGCACTGAACTGAGCTGACGATGGTTCCATCGAACACGTCCGAGATGACACTGCGATATTTCTTCTGACGCTTGTTCTTTGGTGGGGAGAATGTGGTCACTGCTGCGGGAAGACAAGAGACCCAGAAATATGAGAATAGTGATTTACAGTACAGTATGTCTCACACAGAGTCAGCAAAGATAGACGGGGATCTCGTTACCTTGCTAACCTCCTCGCATTTTAAGCTTTTGATCTAGATACGACAGCCTCCGATTACGCAGCTGAAACCACCTCCTCGTCTCTGACAACACAAAGCGTACCGTACCTTTCTTGTGTGCAGGGTTCAGGCTGGGCCAACCGGACGCAGCTTTGGGCGGGCTGCTGGACATTTTGGGAACGTGTCCATCCATGGGGACGGGACTCTGCGGTCTTGTGGTGTTGGACATTTGGATATCTGGAAAGCAATCTGGTGGAGAGAGGAAGAAGAAATCAAGTAAATTGAAAGTAAAAAAAAAAGAAAGAAATCGACAGCAGATAACGAGAGCCAACACGTCTCTTCTTCTTCATGTTTACCGGATGTTCGGCCTTGAACCTTGATGGCTCCCTGGCTGCTGATGATGGGCGTGGTCTCAGCGGCGGGTGTCGACGTCTTTGTCGATGTCCGCTCCAGTGCTTCCACCCATAACGCCGTTAACCCCGGAGCGGTACAGGTCATTAATCATGTTTTTCTCCTTCTGCCACTCCCTGTTGGCCTGGATCTCATCTTGCTCGGGAATCAGCATCTCCGCCTCATTGGTGACGTCCATCAACACGTTGTTCCCACCCTGCAGGTCGTTGTCGGCCCTCTCGCTGCTCCCGCACGACTCACACGACTGGAAGTCGTCTGACTGGCTGCGGTTGTCCTCCTCGGGGCCGTCGTCCACCGTGATGCTGGACTGGTCGTAGGGCTCGGGCAGCGTCTCCTTCAGCTCCTCGTGAAGCTGATCCATCAAGCAGCGCAGAAACTCCTGGGAGTCCTGGAGGGTCGAGAGGGGATAAACACGCAGAATGTTTGACGAGGAAGCCAATTATTTTCAGCTGGTAAAATCGGAGAGATTTTTGCAGTTATTTTGGTCACTGCGAAAAATAGCCAATTCCCTCTCCCCGAATAGAGCATTCAAATAGAACTTTGCACTAATTCTCCCGAAATATAATTGAGTTTGACAGACACAGTAAAGACTTCCCAAAGCCAATTTCTTTCCCAAATTATATACAACAACCACTTCACCTCCTTGTTTATCCCAATTCTGGTCCGCAGAACCCAAAACCAAATGCTCATGAATGTCTAATCAAACTTAATGAACCTCAGACATTCAATCTCCCGCTTCAAGCCAAATGAGCTCTCTTCTCCCAAGAGCTGGAATGTTAACTTCATTCACAGCAACGATAAATCCAAGGCTGCACAGCTCAGCGTGGCGTGACAAATGAATATTCCTCAGCTAACTCTGCTGAACAAACACTGGCAAGCCGAGAGGAAACGGGCCCTTTTATCAGTTCACCATTCAGGCTCATGAATCCATTATTTACACACACTGGCTAAAGACAAGAAGTGCTTCAATTTAGCGTCTTTTGAAATTCCTTTCTGTTTGTAAAGCATAAAATTTTGCTTTCAAGCACCACCTGGAATCAAATCAGGCCTTGAGGCCTAATGTGTGGAGTCGTGTGCGTGAAAGTAAGAAGGTCCGACTCAGCAACTGAAAGGCAGAAGATTCAGTTTATCTGACTGAGTGGTCTGAGCTGGAGCGCATGTAATTTCTGTGAAGGAATGAGTGATATGGAGTGGAATAAGAGCGACTATAAACGACTTAATAGTCTGGGGGGCAGACCAGTAATGACTCGGCACAAATTTCAAAACTCAAAAAGACGAAAAGTTTAACGATTATCTGGTGCTGTTACTGTATTATAAAAAACAAGAGAAAAATAATATATGACTCACACACATTGGAACACCAAAAATATCACAACAAACATGATTCACGTTTACTCATTTCTGGGGGGGGGGGGAGGGGGGTGAAAATCCACTGTTGAATGTGTCTTTGTATAAAGAAAATCTGCACATTGCACTTTTATTTCATCATCTGGGACGACCCACCTGCTGAGAATATCCTCTGAACATGGGGTTTATGGATTTTATCCCCTGGAACAAGTTGGTCGGGACCACGTAGGAGGGTCTAAAGTGTGAGAAAACACAGACCGGTTTTTAAAAAAAAAAGGACTCACACGGTACATAATAATAATATAATAATAAAGTCATATGCAATGCAGTGGCTGCTAGAAAAGTGGTTTTCCGATTGGTAAATATCACTCGGATCGTTTAAGGATCGTATATAAGACAGGAATGACAGTGATCATTGAACTCAGACACTGTAGCTTGTGGTTACGTGTTATATGTCCTCTCCAGTCAAAGAGAAGTGACAGACACCTGTTCTTGTGCCACAGGTCAGACACGAGCTTCTGGTAGCTTTTGCAGAGAGCCGGCTTCTTGTCCGTCCTCACCAGGCCTCCACATTCGAGAAAGAACTGCGTCAAAGGCGGGCTGCGGTGGGAAGAATAGGATGAATATAACATACTGTACGTAGGCACAAACAAGCTTTTACTGAACGCCCCCCCCCCCCAACAAGAGAGTCACTGTTTGATTCCCATCACCAAAAAGATCGGAATGCAGTGTCCAATTCACAACAACCGAATATAATCAGAAATAACTAAAAGAGGGGAAACAAATTTAAGTGGTACAAATACAAGATTGGGTTCAAGTTATTATAATCTATTATGTTTGCAACTGGCCCGTTATTGATACCGTAATATTCGCAAATAATTTGAGGTTTTTGCAATTAGATTCACAGAGGTCACACGAAACAAAAAAGTCCTAATAGGACAGGAGGTCTGGAGAAGTTCTACATAATGTCTCCTTCTGTCTGTATTTGTTATTCATTTAATTTCATTATATTCACGTTTCCCTTCGTAGCGAGATTATCAGAAATTCCCAGAGGTACCGTCTCATGCGAGAGAACTCCTCACACAGCTTGAGAGTCGAAGGACATTAGCTGAAACAGCTGAAGGGATTTCATGTGATGGATACAGAACAGACAGTGATTTGCAAGAAAAGAGACAAAATGCATGGAGTGTTCCCGTAAAGAAGTCCTTTCATACTGAATAATGACCCGGCAGTGACTGAGAGATGCAGCGCTCCTACAAACAGACATCAAAGGAAAGTTTCAGAAAAGGTCCCTCCTTCTGCAGCTGCGTGACTCAGTTCCTCCTATTTTTGGAATGTGATTTAGATTGCAAATTTTGACCCACATCCCCCCCACCCAATCTACCCACCCCCCCACATTTTAACTTGGATCCAGAGGAGGCATCGTTCGTTTGATTTAGTTAAATTCGCCAGCCCGTGGCGAGATGGTCTCTGAAAGGAGGAAAGGCTTTTGCAGCGCTTTGTTGTTTAAAATAAAAGAAGAAGAATAAAGCAGCCTCAAGCTCTGCTGCAGAGCTCTAATTTAAGTGATCCCACCAACAGTTCAAACACAGACAATGAATCAGACTTGATCGTGCACGTCAATAAACAATAAACGAATGTGGCAGGCTGGAAGACAAACAGCAAAGAGAGACGTAAAAAAGACACGACGGGGGAAGGAAAAGAAGAAAGGAGAAGCAACAGAGGAGCCGGAGAAAGAGTTGGTGTTCATTTGTAACAGAAGACCCTACAGGGAACTACAAAAGGCCATTTTTGCCCTCCCGAATGGTGCACTGCAGCAATTTTCCCTCAGCCGTCACTCTGCCAAATGAGCACAGCCGTGGTCGTTTCTCACAGTCAACAAGAAGCAGGCAGGCCGGCAGGCCGGGGGTAAAACAACAAATGGCTACTGGAAAGAAGCGTGTTAACACAGTGGGCAAGGAGCAAGAAAAAGGAAAAAAAAAAAAAGAGTACATGAGAGGTGATGGGGTGGGAGGAGAGGGAGGGGAGGACAGGTACGATGGAGGGACAGAAGGCAGGTGAACGGAGGTCTCACCAGTTGGACAGGGCCTGGAGGGCAGCGTTCATGTAGCAGGTGTTGCCTATGTTCTTCAGGCCTGTCAGGCCTGACGGAGACAGAGCACACCAGGGAAATTAAAAATTCGACCCTCTCACCGAATGCTTGTAAATTTTGATGGCAGGCAGGAAGTGTCCACGTTCCATTTCTAAGATTAATACTGTACAGCAGCTGTAGGCTACTTGTTGGCGACTTTCGGTGACAGACGAACGCATGAGCGACTCTCTCAGCTACAATGAAACGGATGCACAGGAAGTATGTAAATAAATAGCAGTCACTGGACGTAACCGCAGTTCTACGAGTGCGTTGGTGTTTGGTTTCGTTCAGGGAGGGGGGGGGAAACGCCGGTGATGATTCTAAAGCAAGTTTCCAGACCGAAAACACTTTTAACTACCTTCATGAGCTGCGATTCACAGCAACTGCTGCAAACTCCGATAACTTTTGGAGCCGTTTTTAGCCCACCGGCACCACGCACCTTCTCCTCGCGCAGCGTTTATCGCCTCACGTCCCCCCGCTCCCGGAGAAGCCCGTCCTCACCATCCGAACACCTGTGATCTTAAGCGATCAGCCTGTCCAAGGAGGGCATCGGTGCTCCAAAGCCTACTCGCTCTACCGCCTGATCACATGATCTGTATTTGTGACAAAAATAGCCCTCCGGTGACGGGTGCCAGTGAGTCGCACCACATGAGCTTTAACAACATATGGTGGAGCTCGCGAGCGTCTCGCAGCACCGAGTGGAAAAAAGTATTTGCATCGGTGGCCGGAGCGTGACTGCGAGGCTCAACCCGCCGAGCTACACTCCCCCCCTCCCCTCCCACCCCCCCGCCTAACGTCCTGCTTAGGAGGTCGCGTGTTGTTGTCGTCGTCGTCGATTGTCTGCAAATGTTGCGTCTAGTCTTTTCTCATCTGCAGCTGCATACGACATGAAACCGTTTGTAATTCACGGCTGCGGGCGAATCTAGTTTGTTTCAGATGGTCGCCGCGGTCTCCGCGACGCATTCAAGAACAACTTTTAACAGAAGCCTTGGTGTTCGTCGGCCCCGGTTCTTCGACGACGGCTCTCCGTGTGTCTTTCAACGGCTTCTCTTACCGCGGGAAATCTACCGCTATTTTTTTTTAATTCCAATCATAACTTTCGCTTTGAACTAAACCCGCCGCTGATTACCGCGCGCCTCGGTTTGAGCTGTTCATTTTTTATTTTGTCAAAACTTGAATTAAATAAGGTGATAAAATGTAATTACATTTTTGTCACCTCACTGACTTGAAGAGTAGATGATTTTAATTATTAAAATTATGAGACTGGAAGGAAAAATGTGTCCCCCGCGGCAGTATTTCAACCGTTGATTAGAAGATTTTGTGAAATATAAAGCGCTTCATTTACAACATTTAGATTGCGGCCCGACCAATTTATCTGTTGGCTGATTTTATTGTCCGATATTGGCCTATCACAGATATATCAGCACGCCATACATGTAGTCCGTTATGAAAACTTCTTTTACAGAACACAAAGCAGAAACAGATGATTCGGGAGAATTAGAAATCATTCTATTCGTATTTTTCTTAAATGAACAGTTCTTTATAGATATAATTGAAACTAAAGTTTGGAATTTAACAGATTTATTTTTCTAATATCAGCATCAGCCTTAAAAATCGAGAATTGTTCAGGCTCTTTTTTTAGATGTTAATTTTCATTTTATTTATTTGAATTTGTCGCCCTAACGGTTGAATTTTGCGGGATCAAGCAGAAATGCGTTTTCAACATTAAAAACATTTTCTCTGTTGACAGATTACGTTTGATTGTCTGCGAGAGGATAACATGAAATCTGATCAGTCAGATGTCGTATTTTTGTCGATATAATGGCTAAAGTATATGGCAATATTAAAAATGTAATCATAACTTATGCACTAATTCTTTGTGTCATTCACGTTGTGAGTTAAACACTTGGTCTGTGTGAGCTCACCTCTGGCTCGCAGCTCGTCCTCCTCCTCCGTCTCCATGTCCAGGTCCTCACAGCCTCCATTAGAGGGCACTCTCAGAGAGGTTGGGCTCCCAGGGGCCCTGCTGTTCTCCTGGAACAATGGCACAGCACACAAAAGACCTCATCATAAAAACCTTATCCTGACTGCCGCTGACAATAAACAGGCGGAGACGTGTCATTAATCCATACGGCAGGAGGAGAGCACACATTTAAGCAAGATAAAAGAGCGAGAGATTACGCAGAAAGCAAACGATGTCAACAAAGTTCCTCTCGAAAAACCTCTTTTCTGACTCCAGAAACAAACAAAGTGTAGCAGGGAGCTGCGAGATAGATCACAGAGGGGAGCCTGGCTCTCACCTGACCGGCCTTCTGCGGCGAGGGGAGGGGTTTGATGTTGGCGTGGGGCGAGTGAGGACCGAGTTTACGCTCCAGGAAAACTTCCTTGCCGCAGGCGTAGCACCACACTCGAAGCGTGGTCAGGTTCACGGTCAGGTTGTGGCTTGTCTCCTGCGCACGAGACAAGAAAACCCCCCCCCAAAAAAAACCTTCAGACTGTGCAAAACAAATCGAAACAAGAAAACTCTTCACATTTGTCTGAGAACAGCTGACGGAGCATGTTTTTGTTTTTTTGTTTTTGTTTTTTTTGTATAGTCTTTGACACAATCTAACAATTAACAGCTTATCAAATGAGTCCGGCTACTCTTACGTAACAGAACAAGGTGCGTCCGCTGACGGGCACGAGTCGATGGAAAACAGATTAAACTGTCCCGCTCACAGGCAAACTGAACTCAATGCTTTCCCACAAGTTGAATGTGGGTGAGCCAAAATTAGACTTTCTGATGGCACCTCTTTCTGTGCCGCTAATGACGTCCTACTTCTATTGCTTCCTGTATATCGCTGAAAAAAAATCGAAATGTATGTTTGTATTCAATGTGTATCTCTAGAAAAACCACTCAATTTAAACCATGCGACAAACTAAAACGTCTAGTTTTAAATCTAGATTTTATATTGACAAGTACATACCTTAAAATTGATTTTAAAAAGAGGAAAGCTGCAGCACACCACGATAACAATTTTTTTTAGCTATATTATCCAACAAGCTGACTCCAGGAAGTAACAGCCTACACTACTACTTTTTTTTTTTTTTTTTTTTTTTTTTACAATTTTGTGCAGGTCTTATTTGACATCAATTTGCCATCTACAATCTCAAACATTTTGATTGTTAATTGTATTAATGCTACAATTAAAAATCATTCTAACAATAAAGTGCTCTGATGAATAATAATGTAGTCTAGAATAGGTCAGGAAATGTAAAAAGAAAGAAAAAAACATTTATAGTTTCAAATTTTTCATCTATAACTTCCACTCAAGTGAAGCCAACTCGTACACTTTTACTTTGAGATTGATTTTTTTTTTGGGGGGTTTAAAGTAGTTTCTTGAGAGGCTGAAATTCAACACGGCCACATGCTCCAGCTTAATGGGAGTAAAAATCAACCTCTCTAAAATATCTGTAAACAAACAACATACAGATACACTCTGATCCGACTTATGTGCAGATTTTAAAACGGCCTCACAGAAAGCACATTGAGACGATGCTGCATGTCTCATGTTGCAGGGTGGAGCTGCAGGGTGGCGCTGCAGGGGGACACGCCGGCGCTGCTGCTGTGGAAAACATGGCCGAGTTCTGCTGACCCACTGCTGCTCTGACGAACACCTGCAGCCCGGCAGGTTGAAACGAGACCAAAGCTGAGCAGCAGCCAAACCGACAGACTCTGTATTATTCATCAGGGACTCCATTAGAGCCCGTCCACAGCGGGGCGGAGGTGACACAGCAGACTGAGCACGGCCCCGAAACTCCTCCCCACCCCCGTTTAAATCATTTATGAGGGAAAATATACCGCGTGGGGCGTAAATACCGGGCTGAATTTACAGGACGTTTAGACCAGCCTACATCACGTTTTGTATTTCAATGAACCGTTTTAGCCTCGTATTCGAGTGAAAAACAATATCTGGCTTCAGCACACATTCGCAGCCAGAATAATTCACAGGAAAAGGAAATCACGCGGTAAAAAAAAAACTTCGTGGTGATGTCAATAACTCGTTGACCTTATTCACAAATAAAATGGCCAAACGGCCTCTAACACCTGCTTCGGTGTGTGATTTTTTTTTTTTTAGAAGCGGGTTTTGTGTGTGAAATAAAAAACACACAGTTGTCGAGTCTCCTTTCCAGCCCTCTGTCTTCAGTCTCTCGGTGATCGATCAGTGGATTTGGAGAATTTCACAAACCCAAGAAAAAAACCCTGCTATTTTAACAGTACTAGCATTTTAAAAGCCACCGCAGGGCTTAAATCCTTTATCGGCAACATGCAGAAGGATTTCCACATTTGCTTTAGAAGTCCTTTTTGGTGCATGATAATGTTTAAAACACAAATGGGTGCAAATATTAATTACGTGTCCCATTTGTCCTTCCAGAAGTAGAGCTTCAATTTCTGAGATTAGCTGATTTAGCTGTAAAATTTTGAGCTCAATTCTCTGAAACAGCCACTCGCATTTACACCCGGCATAGTCTGACTGGCAGAGGAGCTTCGTTTCTCCGTCTGCAAACTGATCCGACAGAGAGTCAAGAGATTAAAATGTTGCCCTTCCCTTCAGGGCTTTCAGAGCACTAATTAAGCATGGTCTCAGTTCTTACAAGATTTAAAAGATGGCTGCCGCTGAAAATACACAAAAGGCGGCTGGCGGGCTGCACAGACAGACGTCCCAGATAGGGAATGCCGATCAATTCATGAGTGGCGTCATTTAAAAAAAAAAAAAAAAATCAACCATCGAATATTACATTTCTTTAGCAGCGCGCTCTGTATCCGATATCCATCTCACATTTGGGCGGAGAGCTCCACGAGGTGAGCACACCAACAGGCCCGTCGCAGACCGAGGTTGGAGCATCTATGTAGAAACTAAATGGCAAGTTTCTCCTTTCTATCCTCCCTCGCTCCTTCTAACCGTGCAGGAGGAAAAAGCCTTAGTCAACAATGAGAGCAGCAGAGGATGAGTAAGCTGCAGAGCAACCAGGAGGGATGGATACTGTAACCATGGAACTGACAGAACTAGTGAATCTCCCCCGTTTCCCAGAGGAATGGCAATTAATAATGGATGATCCACTGCTGAAACCGAAGTGAAATGTGGAGATGTCGGCGCGCGGAATGGGCCTGCTGCTTTTTAACAGTGCGTGCGCTTCAAAAGCTGAAAAGGCGCACGTGCAGGCACTTTGATTGCGGGGACAACATAAATAAAAATCAGCGCTGGAGGTCGTTTTTATTGCGAATCACGACTCCTAGGATGTGGTACTCATGTCCTGGGATGCCATCTGTGTTTTGCTCTTGGTTGCATCCGTTTTCAATTCAGCATCACAGTCAAGGATCCCACCCTCTTTTTTTTTTTTCCTCTACTCAGTAATGATCGTTTCCCGGAGTGAAAGTCATCGTGGAGGCTCCGAGGCTCTCTCACCTGCGAGTGGACAGTGCTGTGGTCAGTGTGAGATTCTCCACAGCCCACATATGCACAGCCATTCTGCAGAGACAAGCAAACAAGAGGATGCAGACACCAGGGTGTTAGAAAAACAAAAGTGTTAGGAGGTAGTATTTCATAGTCAGAACAAATTTTTTTTTTTTTTTTTTTTTGCTGCCACGTGTCGTCTTACCTCCAAACACGCCCACAAATTTGGTCCTCCGACTTTACAGTCTTGGCACTGGCCCTAGGAAAACAGAAAGATACTCACATTAAAATTACCTTTCAAATATAAAAATTAGCACACAAAAAAAAGAAATTAGGCTTTGAATTCAGACTCGGAGAAGTTATATTACAAAAGCTATCAAAAATAATCATTAAAAGTGTTAAGTTAGGAACAGGAGAGTGGACAAGGTGTTGAAGGAGGGTCACTCACATGTGATTTCTGAATCAGCTCCTCCTTGGTGATCTCCCCCACACAGTCCAGGTGGGGGCAGTCACAGCTGGACGCCGGCGGCATTGCTCACACCTCCTGGTCTGAGGATGTGAAAGACAAAGGAGAGAGAGAAAAAAAAAAAAAAGAATATTCAATTCACAAACCTGCAGTTCAAGTCAGTTGAGTTTGTAGTTATGAAACAAGGCAGGACTTCTTGTATTTAAAGAATGTTTTCATCCCTGCATCAGAATAACAGGAGATAACATCAATCAACAGCACTGAGAGCAAGTAACCCGAGTCACCACCCCCGCAACACACACGTTTTCTATGACCGTCACCATTAACGACAAGGCAGAGAAATGCAGCAACACAGACTGTTTCATTTATGGACAAGTTCATTCAAATCTTCTGCAAGATTGAAAAAAAATAAAAATAAAATAAAAGATGTAAAAGGTGGTCTCGGGTCAGGTGCATCGCCGACAGACGCATTAAAATCGACGAGTACTTCTTTGGAAGTGGTGAACAATGAGAGGCCTTTAAAATGCCCGCTAGCACTAGTGCTCATGTTGTGCATGTAAAGTTCACACCCTTGATTCAGAAACCACGATAAGCTCTAAACCGGGTTTTGCAAACCCAAGAAACACAACCTGCGTTGCCCCAACAGCAGCTGTGAAACTGCAGTATGTAAATACTCAAAGCTTGCGATCACTGTCAGCGATGTGTGGCTCCTTCTCCTCACGGTAGTCGTTTCTGGTAAAGCTAAATATTAGCAAAATCAATTATGTATTGACAGTAAAGACGGTGAAATGGAAGCGAAAGTCACACCAGTAATGCGGAGCATAGATTTTATGGTCGGGCTCCCGTTTCCATTACCGGTGGTCAAATGGAAAACCCAAATCCAGCTGAGTGGTAAATGAATCCAGGAAGCCAGACATCAAACGGGTTCGTCCTCTATCGCAGTCGGTCAGTGAAGACAAGCGGCGGAAAGAAAACTCAAACCCATGATAATGTACTAATTAGCGCCGGCCAGTCGTAGCCTACTTTCTGCTCCGTGTACCGGTTGTATAGAATATTATGACGTTTCCGGTGAGCCCGTTCTAATCCGCATACCGTCTGTGATAGCTTTTTAAATCCCAGCTGCGAACACTGGTCCTCGTTGGGATGGTCAAGAGGGTTTTCGTCCTGTTGCGTCAGTTCTCAACAGGCTGTAAATATTGATCGTTCACTAGAAGTAATTAAAGCCCCCATAATATACCGATTGGTGTAGTTAAACCAGCCAGCGCTGTGACACGTTGACAGTGTGTTTCACCTGGCAATAATTCTTCTGAATGAGAAAAAAAAAAACAACAACCTTGGAGACCTTCTGCAAGGACAGAGGACATGGGTTACTTGGGGTCCTGTCTATTAAGGGTCCTGTGCTGGAAGACACCGTTGCATCATAAAACAAACAAGCAACAGAGTCTGCGCACGAATCGCATTTCTCTTAAGTGACCAAATTCTAACCAGCACTGCTTGGTCGATTGGCTTTAAGATGCATCCTCTCAGAGGACATCTGTTATATTAATACACTTGTTGAGTATCGGGATATTATATTTTGCGATACTTTATCGATTCTCAAAAACACTGTTTTTTAGGATCAATAGTTTCCATGCAAAGATCGGTGGTACACGGTGGTTTATTTTGTGAGGCGTTTTATTTAAGGGTTTGTAATATCCCGTCATTTTTGACTTCCTCCGCTATAATGTAATATTGTAAACCGAGACAGGAAGCACTGTGAGGACGCACCGCTAGTGTTTATGCCAATGACAGTTTTTGTAAAATTGGATTGAAAAAATTCCAATCTTTTTTTTTTTTAAATCGCAATATTTCTCCATGCTTACAGCGATGCATTATACTGTACGCGCATCATGCTGCCAGATTCATGCTGATAAACAGCGCTTGTGGCACGATGAGAAGAAAGGCCAGCTCAGGGCTCTCTACTGGGAGTTAAACCACACTAACAATAGTTCGTTAAACCGAAGATACACAGAGCTTTGACTTGTCAACAAGCACGTAAGACACCTAACAAGAGCAAATGTACGAGTACAAGCACACACAAATAACAACACCTAATTGGACCAGCAGCTTTTAGTGGTTCCTGGATCCAGACTTGCACTTGGGCCCCCCATGAGCTCTCTCAGTGGCAGCTTCAAAACTTTGGAACAGCTTCCACTTTTAAAATGAGGTCATCAGCTGCTTTATCAGTGCTCAGATCTTGATTAAAAATTATATATTTATTTTCCTTCGCATTTCCAGTTTAGGCCCAATTTAATTTGAACTCTTTATTTCAAGTATTATGTAGTGCTCATGTTTATCATTGTGTGTTGCTCTTGAATTTGATTTAAATTTTTCCTTTACTGCTTATTTTGTCTTTAATGCCTTAATTGTTTCAAGTCTTTGCACCATGTTGTGCAGCACTTTGGCCAACTCTTGATGTATTTGAATGTGCTATATGAAGAAAACTGACTTTACTTGACCATAAGTGCTGCTTGTTTGTAGCTACAAGGCACTAATATTGCTTTTTGCATGTAAAGAGGAGGGTGCATATTGCATCCTAACAACAGATCAATTGGAAGATAAGCATTTAGAGCAGAAGGAGCAGGAGTTAAGTTCATGTTCAGTCTTGTTCCAAGTCAATGTGCCCGTTCCTGTAACTCATCCATATTATTTCCGAATCCTTTTAATAACCAGCTGTGATCTACGGGCCGCTTTACACCGAGTTGACTTATTTTTCATTAAAAAAAATATGAACGTGAAAGAAACTGCCAACTCCGTTTATCTCACGAGCCTCGTGTAATTGCTCTGAACCTCGGAGGCATCCGTTTCAAAGGGTCAAGTGCCATAAACAAGAGCCTCAAACAGTAAACAGTCACTATTACAGCTTGTAGTAAAGACTCTTGGAAAATCTGATTAGCCGGTGGTTTTTGTTTTTGCCGTCAAGCCTCCAGCGATTACGCGAGGCTGACAATACAAAGACTATCCGCGCTTCACCATTGCAAACCTTCCTCACCCCACCACCCCACACTCGCCGTCTTCCCAGGCGACTGAATAAGACCCCGGGACATTAAACGGTGCACAAAGGGACGGTCCAGTCAGGGTGGGGCGGCGACCCGAACCAGGCAGTTCAAACGAGACCTTACGGGGGCGACTCCTCGATATCCTGACTGAACTCAAGATGTTAAAACAGTACATACCTTTTATACTATAACACCGCAAGAATATCACATATCCAGAACCAGTTTAGTAAAACACACTTTCCACGCGAGAGTGGAAATGTTCACGTGAACCAGCAGTAGGAAAGGCACATTTTTGACGCCCCAAAAAAAAAAAAACAACAACTATGTTTTGTTTTTTTTGGCAACGCTTTCAACTAAATGGCCAATTTACTTTGTTGTAGATGAAGAGCTGGCACCAGGCTTCGGCCTGGTCCACTGCTCCCAAAAAAAATAAATAAAAAAAAATGAGCTGTCAAAACCAGGCGAGGCGTTGACAGCGTCACGGGCTCGCTTAGCAGCCTGTTAGCAATTAGCCTTTCCGGCGAATTATTGATCATTTTAATTCATTTTTTTTGCTGCTTTGAAAAAAAAAGTCGCCGTAAACACTCGCGGTAGCCCGCAGACAAACCGCGGACGTGTTTGGACACGCAAAAACAACGCTGGCGTGAAACGGGTTTGATTACCGATAACCATCTCGCTGGTGAGATGCTAACTGGCGTTAGCCAGCTACCGTCGCTGACCCGCCGACGATCCCGCGGTGACTAACGCCGGAGACAGCGGCCGCTTACCTTGCCGGATAATAAGAAACGCCGCTTCTGGGGTGGGGGGGGTAAGCTCCAAATGATGCTCTATGTCTGAGACACAGATTCAGTCGGTATTTAGCGGCATATTTCAGAGGCCAATCCTTCACATTAACGATAACCGTTCCCGTCGCTCAGCGTGGTTGCTAACGTTACAGCTGGCTCCGCCCCTTTTCCGGTTAAAACAAAAAAAAACAAAAAAAACATTTAAACCCTCCTCATCCTGCTGCACATCACATTTTTATTTTTTTTACACCATTTTGTTCTTTAACGTCGCTATATCTGTATCTGTGAGCCCAGTTTTAGAAAATATTTTACATTCTGTCTTACAAATGTGTCTCTGATGTGTTAAATGACAAAACGAGCGTAACAGATGTTCTGCAATAATAATAATAATAATAATAATATGACACGTGAAATAGTCTAATAGCATATGTAAGGTGTTTACAATGCACTTGGATTTTGCTGATTAAGGATGAATGGGCTGAAATAAGTGAAGGGGGTCAGCTGATGACAATTAGACAATATACAGCAAACCCATCCCAAGCGCCATCTAGCGTGTTTTGTAAAACTGACAGTAAAGAAAAAAAAAAAAAAACCTTCTCCAGAAAACAAACTTAATGATCCAACAACATCTATTTACCATAAAAAAATATATTTTATGAATTTGAAGATTTTAGTTTTCAGTCGTAGAGTTTATTTATTATTCATTAATAAATCTTGGCCTGCTTGTTTTGAAGTTGGCAGCAAGGATAGGACAGTAAAATAAAACAGAAGGTAAGATGATGGTGTGTTAAACTCAGAATTTTGTAATAATTTGAATAATTATGAGATAATAAGT
Source organism: Embiotoca jacksoni (assembly GCF_022577435.1). Lineage (NCBI taxonomy): Eukaryota > Metazoa > Chordata > Actinopteri > Embiotocidae > Embiotoca > Embiotoca jacksoni. Next base: position 11,172,094 of record NW_027185363.1, on the reverse strand, counting down.
CAAAGTAAGTGTGTTGGCTTTTTTTTTTTTTTTTTAGAGGAAATCAAATGTCAAAAATGTGACATTTTAAAATGAAAGTTGTGCAAAAGAAAGTCAAAGATGAGAGATAATAAACCTTATGTCGACAATTTAACAGAACAATCATCTTAAAATTGGAAATAATTCAGAATTTGAACTTCCTTAAAAAATAAATCATGAGTATGATATGATAAGTTTTGATTTTGCACATTACATACTAAAGATAGATAGATAAAAAGATATATACTTTATTAATCCCTCAGAGGGAAATTTTTATGTTACAGCAGCATAAAAAAAATGCACATTCTATACAATAAAATAAGATAAATAATATTAAATAAAGATGAATAATATTAAATAAGCTAACCTAAACAAAACCTAAACCTAAAAATTGAGTTTGAGATTGAGCAAATTGAGTTTTCTTACTTAAAAGTAATAACTGACTTCCCCTTCATAATATGTGGTATCCAGTAAACCTTTGGCTTTCAAATAAAAATGTCTTAACATGTCTTATTAGTATCATTTAATATTGATTTACCAGAAGTTATTTTAATTTTCCCATTTCATCTTTTTTTTTTTTTTTTTTTAGGGTGGAAATATGTCTCCTTTAGCAGTATGTCATGAAGTAGAACAATGTAATTTGTGTTAAATGAATTTGGGCAGATATGGGTCCAAAAACTAAAGTCTGTAAATGGAAAAATCCTTTAAAAAAAATTTAAAAAAAAAAATAAAAATCTGAGGAGCATTGTAATACCGGACCAAGCCGAGCGGGGGCGTATGAACTCCACAGAGACGACGACCGGAAGCGGCCTTTTATTTTGAAAACCGAGCTCGACGGGCGCGTGCTTGTGCTTGGAGACCTTCACTCGGCGGCAGCTGAGGTCAGCCGGAGGAGCGAGTGAAAACACCGGGGACGCAGTCTGTGGAGGCAACCTGAAAATGTACCGGTGATGTCAATTGTACTCTCGGTTTCCCCCTTTAATGAGGAGATAAACCACCAGTTTATATGTGTTTAATTCGAAGCTGGTTTGACACGGCTAGTTAAACCCTTGTAGCCGTTATTAGCCTTGTTAGCCACGTTAGCTATTAGCTGTTCAAGGAGACCGATGAACGCTCATCAATTCACAGCCATGATAATATTCATAATATTCATAATATTCATAATAATTTCCTAAGACATGTAGTAAAGATTATCTTTAAACATTTTAAGGGAAATAAATGCACAGTATGAAAGTCTGGAATCATCCTCATTTATGTTAAATCTGAAGAGTTTTTATTTATTTATTATTTTATTTATTTACTTAAAAATACAGCAGTAAGCCTTGTTAGATTAATTCTTTACTTGCCTAGTTTGCTAGATGTTTAAAGCAGGCATCGAGGAAAGTAATTGTCCACATCAGGCCTCTAGTATTTTTATGGTTCACTTTTTTTTTTTTTTTTTTTTTTTGCATATTCTTACTTTTAGGTACTCTGTTTGTGCTTCTACAAACTCCCGAGCAGACTTATCACTTCAGATGTCATTATTAATGTCTTAAGATTCAAACGCTGAGAAATCCCATCAGTACTTGGAAGAGGCGCGTTATTATGTCTCTTGACAACCAGTTATAAACCACTGAGGCAAGCTGACAGCTTTAAACATTTGAAACAAAGAATCAGACAAAGACTGATTGAAACGTGAATCATGCATGTGTTCCAGTCTCTTGTGCAAAAACTTAATTGGATGTTGCATGGACGATGGATATACAGCAGCTTAGAAGATGTGGTTCTTACAGTGAGTGGCTGCGTAAAGAAAAAAAACACAATGCTATAGGGCCTGTAATTTACACATGTACTCAGACTTTGTTTATATTGTAAATTGAGGTTAGAAATAGTTTCCTGTGTTTGGTGGGCGTGCTGATGTGCTAATAGTCTTGTAATTGATGGACTAACTCCTCCTTTTCACTGGATTTTAGTTGTTTAATAGCAGGTTTCATGCCGGTAAACAGCGCAGAACGAAACAGATTGTATTTTCCACAAAAAAAAATTAAAAATTTGGAAAGTATTTTAACATTATATTCATGGTTGAGTCGACCTGTTGTCGTAAACATTGCTCCGTGCCGCACATGCCGTGTTTCAGAGGCTTTATGTAATAACGTCATAATATCCCCTCCAAGGTTAAACCCTTTGCATGTCACTCACTCCTGTCATCCTCTTCGGCTCCGACAGAATGGCGACGAGGATACAACAGTTGCCGAGCCATGGGTAAAGCGTCGAAATGACACATGAGAACCTCGCAAGCTCACAGCTGTCTGTCAAGGCGGCTGTCCTGCGGATGGTCGACCTGCCGCTGTCCTTCTGCGGCTCCCTGGCGCAGGTGAGCGTGTCGGAAAGTGTTCCCTCCAAAGCTGTTTTAGGGGGTTGACGGTACGATGGCACTTTCAGGGTTTCTCCTTAATGCTTCTTTAGTAAAAAAAATTTTAAAAAATAGAGCAAATTTCTTTGAATTCCTTGTGCAACTTTGTAAGAAATAATATAGGAATGATTTACTGTGCATGTACTTTCCCTAAAAAACAATTATTTAAAATAATATTTTTGAGTTATCGGCATAAAAATAACCACACAGTGATGTTTATTTACCTGATTTTAAAAGGAAAGTACTTCAATATTCATGGTTAATATTTGGTTTCTCTTTGCTACAATTTAAAAAATTTCCCCTCGGAGATTAATAAAGTATATACCTACCTACCTACCTACCTACCTATAGTCACCGTACTCACACACACATACACACACACACACACACACACACACACACACGTACACAATAAAGCCTCATTGCGATGTTATGAACCAAACATAATCGACCAGGCTCAAATAATAGTTCTCCTATTACAGGTAAGTGTGATACTGAGGGTGTAAACACAAGTTATATGACCACACAAATAAGTGTTTTGTTGGCCAGACCTTTATCATTTGTTAAGCTGCAGTATTTGCTTGTTTGAGAACATGCTAACAGTAACCAGTCATGTCTGTGGCCAGTCTTCATTTCCATTTTCTTTCTGGCAGAATATTCAGTTCAAATTTGAAGACGTGAACTCGCAGTCATCATAAATTCTACTGGTTTTCTTTTAATCTGTTTTTATCAGGTTAATGTTTCCTTTTTTTTCTCTTATTTTTGTACTTTACTGATTAGTTTGATTGTGAATGTGCCTCTGAAACAAAACAAGTTGTATGAAGAGTCCGAATTTGGCACAACTCCATCCGTAGTGTTCCTTTTAAGCTGATTAGACGAGCCGGTGGCGGCATCTGTTTACATGTGAAGGGCAGCTGCCTGCTTCAGGAGTTTTAAGTTCTTCAGTTGAAGGATTTGTGGGATTGAAAGATTCGGACCGGCACCTCAGGGAGCTTAATAGCTGAATGAGAAGGTGTTTCTAAGGATGTACTTGATTTTATACTTTACAAAGCCAAAATGTCTTAAATCTAAAAAGAAAAGATCACGTGAACTGGGCATTGTCAGAACGAGAAGCATACGGAGCGTTGATGCCTGAAATTACAAAAATAAAGCTCAACTGCTCAAATTAGAAATCCCTGAGATTAAAACGTGGAGAAAAAAAAGTAGGATGCCCAAAAAATGTAAGAGGAGTTTAATGTGCATTTTTTTTCGATGATGTATCCAGTTTTATTGTCTTTGCTGGTCTTTATGTCCTTCAGGATGCTACGTGTATATATATATGTGTGTGTGTGTGTGTATATGTATATATATATATATATATATATATATATATGCGTGTGTGTGTGTGTGGTATTTTCTTCATGCACCCACATGTTGCAGCGTCCATGTGGAGAGTGTTTGCGTGTTTTGAGTCACGTAGCAGGTCTGATATGAATAGAAGAGTCTGGTAGGAACATGCCTGACATGTGCCAGTAGCCGGTACGGACCCGCGGCACCATTTAATGATCCCGGCCGAGTCAGTAGCCTTTAAAAAAATAAATAATAGATAATAATAAATTTTAAAAAAAGTCAATATTACGGCTGCCATCCTTCCTCCTAACTGACTGTTTATGTAATCTTCAGTGGTGCAGCAGCGGTGTCTGTGGATAATCCCCTCCTCATTCACTGCTTGCTTCTATCTATAGACTGAGGGGGCCACTCGCACTACTTGAAATGGATTCTTTGAAATGCGCTTGACAGCTCGGTGCTGCTTGTTACCACATCGGCATCCACTGTATTATTTGGAGTTATGCATCTTCACTTGATCTCCCACCCGGCAGAACTTAATGCTTTCCTACCACCACGCGTGTTGTATCATCGTGTTGTCATGATGACTCTTTAAATACGCAATCTGACCCTCTCGTCCCATCGTCACATGTATAACAAGCGTCCCTCTTTCTTTGCTGGTTGTTGGGATTGCCTTCTCAGACATATCACACTCTACCAGGTATAAATCATATCAGTTAAAACACCAACTACACGAAACTTACTTTGGATCAGGACTTTGGGTGGATTTCTTCAACAGTTGTTAATAGTAAATAGTGAAAAATTTTTTTTTTTTTTTTTTTTTTTTTTTTTTTTTTTTTTTTTATGCTTTTCAATACTAAATTGATAGTTATTTGATACCTGAATCAGAGAACTATCTACTAGTTTTGCTACAGAATCTTTTTGGGGATAATAACATCAGTGTTGGCTGGTGTTAACAGCTGGTAAGATCTTTGCTTTTCTGTTTTACGAGTGACGGCTAACATTTACCAAAACGGAAACTACTTGGTTTTCTTGTGCCCACGCTGAAACTGAATTGTTCTGATTTGTTTTCAAAATAACCAAACAGAAAACAAATCAATATGCCTTTTTTTTTCTTTCTTTTTTTTTAACATAAAGCTCTTCTTCTTCTCTCTCTCTCTCTCCGCCAGGTAAATGTCAGCACAGGCACCAAGAAGTTGTTGGCCGCCGCCGCCTTCGGCGCCGTCTCGCTCCTCTACCTCGCCCGCCGCTTCCAGAGGAGGAAGGGCAGGAAGAAGGCTCACTCTCCGCAGTGGGAGCAGGCTGGTTTTGAGTTTTTCCCCCCGGCCTCAGCAGAGAACGGTACAACTTCCTGACACTGTGATGACACTGTCAACCAGCAGCAGCAGCAGCAGCAGCAGCAGCCTCTGATCTCCATTTAGTGTGTTGGCCCAGTTACCGGTTTGTGATGTAATCAGGCTGACGTGCCCGTGTGTTCCCTTGAATTGTAAACGGCAGGCTCCAGATAAATGCTTTAACTGATTTAATCTCATTTAGTAAAGATTTACTGCTGATTAGAGTCCCAAAGAGAATGAAGGATTAAAGGAAGTCAAATGAGCTGTTGACCAGAGTGATTGATCTTTTCTTTTCTACAAAACCGATTCAACAGAATGATTTTTTATTTTTTTTTTTGACATACAGTGCAGAGTTTCCTAAATGGGAAACGCTTTAACAGTGACAGGAGAGTATATTTGCAAAGCCATTTCTGTTACGGATAGTAATTTAAAAAATAATAAACCCTCGCTAATGCTAGACTGTCATCCAAGTGGAACCTACATGTGAATTAAAACATTAACATGTAATGTTAAAACCAAAGAGCTGTTTGATTTGCAGCCCGACTTTTTTCAGACTCTTAAAAGATGTGTTTGCAGTGTTTGACTGTTGCTTTTTCTTGAACTTTGACCCCAACAGTCACTGTGTGTCAACCGAAGCAAATCTCTACACACTGCATAACAATTCTAGGAAATAGTTTTTGTTGGAAAAATGACTCAAGAGGCTTGGTTCAAAATCAAACACATCGGACATTTATTCTCGCAAGAAGGAGCAAATACATGCACCCTCAAAGAGAGGTGTGCAGCAGTGCTCCACGTCACTCCTCCGTAGGGCAGCTTTTATACAGTTGACAGTCACCCCCGTTTCCCTTTGTATCTGCTTTCGTATGATAATACTGAGTTGGTTGCAGGTCACCAGATAAGGACACAGGAGTCGTCAATTAGACGCGGAAAGTAAAACGAAAAGGAATCACTTGCAAATAAGAGAGAAAACAGAAACTTTTCGGAGCCTGCTTGACGAGAGACTTTCCGGAGCCACAATGCAAATAAGAGGAAGAGACAAGTTTCAAATAGAAAGTCAATTATTCAAATAGGAAAAGCAGCCGCGGCCAAATTCCCAGAAAAAAAGATCGGTGACACCCAGTTGGAGGTATTACACTCATCAAATTGCTAAACATGGTTTATCCATGATGTCATCCCGCTTCATGCTCATGTAGAGTTGAGAGTCAACACTCCCTCAAACCGCATCTCTTAAAACTCTCTTCTTTTATCCGTCCAGATAACACCAGCCAAAACATCACGCTCTCACTCGACTCCAAGAATGGTTACTCCTCCGGTCTGGTGCTCGGCACCGGAGATTACAGGAAACTGTCCGGCTCTCTGCTCAGCCTGGACTCGGTAAGACGACGTTTTAACATCGAGATTTTGTATATAAATCTTTTTTTTTTTTTTTTTTTTTTTTTTTTTAATCGGAAATGACAAAGCCCACAGACATAATGCAAAGATGGATGGAGGTTTGTTTTTTTTATACGTCTTTTATTTAAAACAGATAAAAAACAGTTTGAATATGTTTAAAAACAAACATTAATTTGAACAGATTTACTGATTACTTTTTTAATTTTTTTTTTTACCAGAATAGAAAACTGCAAATATTCACAAAACAGCGATGGTTTTGATTATTTTTTTTTTTTGTCTGTACTCCAATAATTCCAAACGTGCTCGATGTGAGTATCATTTACTGATGACGTGTGTGGTCTTGAGGCTTTTCCACGCCGGGAGCATGATAAATAAATGACACACAAAAAAACAGTTTCCTGTGAATATTATGCATGAAACCTCTATACCGCCAGCGATGCACAAATGTCCTGCTCCTCCTCGCGCTACAAAAGAGGAGGACACTTTGGTTTTGTTGCCTGGTTACCACCAACTCTGCTACAATCCAAAAAATGCCTTCACTCGTGGTGCAAAAGCTCAGAAAAATCCACCTCCTCCACCTTTATGCGTGAAGCAAAAAATATTCACGTTCTCTCTGAAAAAACTTGAGAAAAAAAAATATTAACATGCGAATTTACCGCAAAAAAAAACAAAAAAAAACGCCCTTATTGTGTAAAGACCTTTTGAGGTGGAGTTTATTATGTAGTACTGATTGGATAATTTGTCTATTACAACATTTTTAAAGTATTTTATTGTTGTTAGAGCCGACCTGCGGTGTGTTTGTGTTCACCGTGTTCCTCCCTGCAGGTCAAAAGCATGAACTCGTCCAGCAGCAGCACCTGCGCTAACGAATCCACCTGTTGGGACAGAGCGGGGGACGGGGACATCTGCAGCGTGGTCAACTTACCCGTCACCACACCCGAAAACCTCTACCTCATGGGTAAAGACACACGGCATCACCTTACTGTGTTTGTAATAAGGAGGCTGCACGCGTTGGAAAAAAATCAAATTAAAAAAATGGAAGCAGTCGGTCTGCGATACTGTTTGAATTTCTGGCAGTAATTGAATTGTGCGTGCGTGCGTGTGTGTGTGTGTGTGTGTGTGTGTGTGTGTGTGTGTGTGTTTCCTACCAGGTATGGATTTGTTTGAGGAGGCTCTGCGGCGCTGGGAGGAGGCGTTGACCTTCAGGAGCAGGCAGGCTGAGGACGACGCGAGCTGCGCCTCCGTCAAAACAGGAGCTGGCGACGCCGTCGCCGAGCAGGAAATGGAGGTAAGAAATTTGGCGGCTGGCGAGAAAAGCTCGTCGTCGTTCATAAAAACCAACACGGGGACTAAGTTTGAGCTCTTCGACGCCCCATTAATCACAAATAGAAGTACAGCAGTGAAATAAAACTGTAAACGATTCGTATGTTTTTCCATTTAAAATGCTCATTTTGTTGCAATATGCAAACAGCCAGCGTATAATAGATGTTTTATGTTTTTGCCAAGAAATAGCAATATTGCGTAACATGTATCTCAGTCTGAGACCCAAGAGTCGATATATTGATTCAAGTCCTGCCAACATTTTCTGTACTCCCGACTGCGCGTTGCACTCTTTAATACCAGAGGATGGCAGAGAGGATTAAACTGCCCACAAACATTGCACCACAGGTCACGTGTGACTCACCTGCACTCTGTAAACCCCACCAGTGTCACAGCGTCTGGATTGTGTAACATCGAACTCACTGGCTCTCCAACCTGATCGGAAGGGTTTTGTATTAGTGTGTGTGTGTGTGTGTGTGTGTGTGTGTGTGTGTGTGTGTGTGTGTGTGTGTGTGTGGGAGGGGTCAAAATGTTAAGCCCGGGCACTCGAACAGAAATTCAGACTGCTGCTGGATCTTCTCTCCAGGAAATCCACCGCTCAGCTGGTGCAGGCAAATCGGGTCACGGGGGATTCCCAAGAAAGAACTGAAAATAATCTGTGGAGGGAAAGAGGGTCAAAAAAAAAAAAAAAAAGCGAAATTTCTCCGTTTTACTTGTGAAGAATTAACGTGATGATAATCTCTCAACTAAACCAACAGCCTACATAGACTCAGGAATACTGTTAAAAGTTTGCAGAACTTATTTTGAAAAATCATACTTTTTACTAACTGTTTACACAAATCTCTCACGTTTCCGTTTTCAGGACGTCATCAGCGCAGAGTTCATCCACAGGCTGAAGTCTCTGCTGCAGAGGGCTTACCACCTCCAGGAGGAGTTGGAGGGAGTGCTGGGAACGTCAGAGCCTTCGTCCCACAGCAACGTCCGGGGTAATATGCAATATTACGTTAATTATTCACGACCCAACACGGAACAACAGGTAAAAGATAGTAAAAAAAAAAAAATAAATAAATAAAATAAAAGCACTGGAGGAGCTCTGTGAGGCCTTCAGTGTGTGACCTTTGTCGTAGAACGTAATCGGCTTCAAACGCTACAGTTGTGTGAAACCGATGATTCTTGTTTTTTCGCAGATAAAATGGCGGACATTTTGGCCAGAGAGGAGCTGGAGGACGGCGGTCTGAGAGACAGCATCAGCATCGCCTCCAACGACTCTTTTGTGTCGGCTGCTGAGGTACGAGAAGCTCCAGAAGGACTCAACTTCACGCTAGAAAAAAAACAAAAAAAACAAATCATCTCATTTACATTGGAAGAATTGCAGGTTTTTCTTGAATGACGTTTTGCTTGACATCGTTTTTCTGAAACAAACAAATGAGATTCCCGGTTTGTTTGTTTTTTGAGAAACGATAACAAAGTTATGTCCTCGTATAACGGATTTAATCACAAAAATGCCACTTAATTAATACTAAATGATCATAATATTAGATTTATTTGGGTTCAGTAAACAAAACTTATCTTAGTATTTGCATTTTTTTTTTAAATTTCATTGACAGTTGTTATTGAAAATAGACACAAAAAAAAAGTAATAGATGGAACGAGTGACTCAAAAATATCTGAATGTGTTTCATGTAGAGTTTATTTAAAAAAAAAAAAAGACTTTATAAAGCATTTCAAAAAGATGAGTTTCACTTCTAAAGTTTTTCCATCAGCCTTCAAAGCGTGAAACAAAAGTACGGATTTTTTACAAAATGACAAACGCATTTATAAACGTGGCTTCAAAAACGGTAGATATCGCCCCGGGTTACTAAGCTGCATCATCGCGCATAACGACGCGGGAACGGCGCGTGCGGTGAAGATGACGACTCGGCAAACCTAATCACCCCTCAGACCGTCTCGCCTCCTCCCGCCGGGTTCACCGCCGTGTGTTTACCAAGCGCTGCGTTTATCTGCTCGACTCATTACCGTCTCTGCGGGAGGGGGGGGGGGGGGGGGGGGGGGCTCGAGCCGTGGAGCCGGCGCCGCTGATGCACCCGACCCGCAAAGTACAGAAATAAACCCGCTGCTAAGAATCACAAAGTTTATTTGCTGAGACCTGCGAGCTGAACTCAGATCGAGGACTTTTAACTCCCCAGCTGCAGGAAGGTAAAAAAAAAACATGATCTCATAAATAGCCGTTAAACTATTAATTAAACTCAACTGTGCAGCAACACTTAAATAAATTCAAGATTCCCGAAAGCTTCAAACGAAGTTATTCACGCCTGAAAACGTGTTGTTTGCCGTTTTATTGAGCGGTGATCAAAAGGCTTGAGCTCAAAGCAGTGAAACCAGTTCACTCAGTTCAGCGAGTCGCTTAAAATAGACCTCCGACATTCCTCCGTACAGCTTTCAGCCAGCCGGTTCTGCAGCTGCTTTCACGGCCGACTCCTCACGACGCCACGACGCCGACAGCCGCGAAGGCTTTTGTGAAGCAGCTCACGGTGCACGTCGATAACTTTTGATTGTAATAAATAAATAATAATAATAAAAGTGGACGGTAGCTTCCAGGTCTGACGAGCGAAGGCCAATCCTGGAGGGCCTTCGACTGCAATACCGATGACAGCCACTAGAGGAGGTGTCTCCAAAAAGCCTGTGGTTCCACAGACTCCCATTCAGTTTGAAATACAAAGTCAATAAAAAAAACCAAAAAAAAGATTCTACGTTACGACGTCGTTCGCCAAAGTCGCTCCGTCTCAGTAGTTTTTCTGGCGGTCCATCTGAAAATAATCCGGAATAGCGAGACGGCGAACGGGCAAAATCCCCGAACGTGAGGCTTCAAAACGGCAGTTCACAAACCGGCCGGCTGCCGCTTTCGATACAACACAAAATAACTCGGCAACCGAATCTTTTCTCTCTTATCGTTTTCAAACATTACTTCCAAGTTTAGAAAAAAAAAAACATGTCCGTAAAATCGTCCTTTTCTGCCGCAGCTGTCGGAGCAGCGCGAGCTGAGGAGCGTTTTCTGCCTCGGTCATCACCCTTTCTACGAGGAGGCGCTGCAGATGGCCGAGGACGGCAAGATCTCCTGCAGGGTGCTGCGGTAATTACACCCACGAACACCCGATAACGGACCGTCGTCAGCAGCAGAACACCGACTGCACCGAGTTCTAACTGTCGCACCGGAAAATAAGACGGTGACCGGACATTTTTTTATTTTTGTTTTTTTCAGAACTGAGATGCTGGAGTGTGTCGGGGATTTCGATTTCCTGGCCAAGTTGCACTGTGTGCGGCAGGCATGTCAGGTACAGTTTAATTGAAATTAATTAAAGCAGTTTGATAACATGTTTCCCACCACAGATTGTATATAAAATAAAAAATAAAAACACGTGGGAGACACGTCGTCCATTGTTTGGTCCAAAACGCCAGCAAACATACTATTCTCCGCTACAATATACTCCGGATGGTGAATTTCAGCTGATTTTGTCCGTCATTGATTGAAAGTTACACCACCGGTCGGCTGAACGCAGCGACTTCCTGTTCCGGTTTCAAATCAAAAGCCCTCGTTTCAAATTAAAAGCCCTTTAAAGTTTAAGCGCAGGAGTTTTGACCTCGTCCTGTTTTTATCGAGTTCACGTACTCGTAAAGGTCACAAAGTTTGCATCCTGAGCGGGGTGAGATTTACCGACCTCCACTTTAAAGACCGGTCCCGTTAAAATCACGCTCTTCGGCCCGCAGCTCATTCTGTGCGAGAGGGCGACCAGGATGTTTCTGGCCGAAACGGGAAAGAAAATACTGTCTTCCCTCATCGTTAAAGCACAGAAGGTAAGATTGCAGACACGGGCGAGTGAATAAAATGACCTTTGTTGTTGTTGTTGTTGTTTTACGAGTTGTTCCTCTAACTGTTTGCCGTTTGCTCGTTGTTGTTTTTTTTTTTTTGTCAGAGCCCGAAGAGATTTGAGGAAGTGTTTGAAGAGATGATTTCCTTCCTGGAGCACACGGAGCACTGGGAAAACACGGAGGTGGAGCTGGCCACGCGAGGGGTTCGTGTTGCCAACCGCCCACGAATACGCGCTTCAGCTTCTTACTGAAAAACAGTTGACCGACCTCTGTCTTTTTCTTTTCTTTTTTTTTTATATATATATATATATATATACGTGACGTTCGATTCCCAGGTGAGACACTTGAACTTCTACGACATCGTGCTGGACTTCATCCTGATGGACTCCTTCGAGGACCTGGAGAATCCTCCCGTCTCCATCCAGAACGTGATCAACAACCGCTGGCTCAACAGCTCCTTCAAGGAGACGGTGAGGAAGACCCCGACCGAGCTATTCGGCCCGCGTGGGTCGGAAGTCGGAAATTAAGCAAACGAGTATTTTTCCCACGCCTGAAAGATTTTCGATTTTTATTTTTATTTTTTATCATTTTTGTGCGTATCTCGCAGGCGGTGGCGTCGAGCTGCTGGTCGGTGCTGAAGCAGAAGAGAGAACACATGAAGGTAAGAAGTCTGACGCCTGCAAAAATGACTCCTGACGCAACGGGACTGTTGACACCGTTCGGTCTTCATTTTTCAATCTTATATGTAATATATAATCTTTGCTGTCACATTAGTCGTCATGCTTTTTTTTTTTTTTATTGGTTACTGTTAACGGCAGGTAAAAAACAAAAAAATCAGGACAGTTGGTAGAAACTCTAAAGCCCTCGTCTCTCTCAGGTGTCCGACGGCTTCATCGCCCATTTCTACCTTGTGTGTGACCAGATCAGCCCGGTCCTGGCGTGGGGCTTCCTGGGGCCCAAGAGCTCCCTGCACGACTTCTGCTGCTTCTTCAAGGTCAGAACCAACACCAGGGAAAAGCCCGTATCTGCCCGTGCCTTCACATGATCTCTTACTTTCCGCCAGCGGTCGGATTTCCATCCAAATAGGTTAGGTTAGGTTAGGTAGTTGCTTTATTAATCCCCGAGGGGAAATGTTTTCGCTACAGCAGCATACAGAAGCAATAAGATAATAATAGAATAATAGAAAAGCAATAAAATAGAAGTAAAATAGCAGTAAAAAATATAAAATGCTGATTCTGAAACGGAAAATGCAGGAAAATGATTATTTAAGGATATTCTTAAAGCTATTCAAATATTTGTACACATTTTCAGAGTATTTACCGACTGAATTCTCCCTTTTTTTTGTTGTAAAAAATGAACTCCAGTTTTACAATTTGGGATCCTTTTGATGGAAGTCTTTTGTTTGATCGTCACTTTCTTAAAAACCAAAGCTGATTTCTTTACTTTTTTTTTTTTGGTATCCACTGACTGGTGACCGGCGCGTCTCCTCCAGGACCAGGTGCTGCACTTCCTGAAGGACATATTCGATCTGGACAAAGTGCGTTACTGCTCGGTGGAGAGTCTGGCCGAGGACATGCTCCACCTGCTGCACCGGCGCTCCGAGCTGCTGCTGGCCTACCTGGGGGCCGACCACCGGCGGCACCTCAGCAACGGCTGCGGTCCGCCGCAGGTGCAGCTGCTGCCCGGCGGCCTGCTGGAGGCGCCGGTCCAGTGACCCGCCGGCCGTCCCAACGCGACCTCGGCATCTTTTGCCGGCCGAGCTCGGACCGACCCGCGGGGGGGGGGGACACGAGGGAACGTCCCGTTGTATGAAACCCACTCGGTACATCTCCCATCTCGTGCCGTGCGCTCTCTGTGTGTGTGTGTGGATCCAGATGCCTGGCCTTCACACATGTTCATCACATCTGCTGTGGCCTCCTCCTCCTCTTCCTCCTCCTCATCTTTTCACGGTGCCGTGTCAGCGCACGTTACTTTTAAACAACCATAGCAATAACATTCGTAATTTAAACTCGACTGGCATTGATTCTGTCACAGTAGATGTTACGCTGCTTAAATCGAGGGCATATTTGTTACTGTTGAGAGCAAAAGGGGGGGGGGGGGGTATTTTACCATATTTATTTTATTATAAATGATGCAGGGTTTATTTGGTAGAAGTTTTATTTTGGAGTAGTCGTGCCCACCGAATGAATTTGTGATCGGCTTTGAATATATAGTAGACTTTATCAGGTCGATTTATTAAGAGCCACATCCTACCGAGCATCAGCAATGCAACACCATTAAATGTACTTTGTGTTTTTGTAAAGCAGCACCGGCCGCCCCATCAGCCAACGAAGGGACGGGGAAATAAATGTGTCGAAAAAACCAGAGGGGGGGGGGGGGGGACGTCGGGATCGATATCTAAAAAAAAAAAAAAAACGTCTTATTAAATGAAGGTAGAATAATGAAAGACGACCGCATCGCTCGCAAGCCGTTGTGCCACTTTACGACGGGCAAAGACGCCTTACTCTTCAAAAAAAAAATTAAATAGAAACATTCAAGCCTCGTCTTCGTCACTGAATGTCCGCCGATACGTCTTCGCGTTTCTCGTAAGTCGCGGTGTGTCGTCGTGCGCTCCGCCGGTCGCCCGCTGCCGCGTACAGAACACGCGCTCAACTAATACGGGAAAATGCCGCGATCGTCCGCCGTCATTCACCGTTTAAAAAAAAACAAAAAAAAAAACGTTTATTTCAAGTTGGTCTTAAAACAACTCGTTCACCTTTTGTACATTAAAACGGGATCCGGTCGCTCCTCCTAAAGAGAAATCGGCGCACGGCGTTTAACCAATCAAACGGTTTGCTGTCAAATCGCTTTGAAGCTGAAAAGGACGATAAAACTTTTTTTTTTCTTTACTTTTGTTGAATTCTGTAGTTTATGTAGGTTTTAAGCAGGAATTTGCAGGTTTCTAGGTTCTCGAATGTTGAACAGATCATCTTCAAGGTTTTGAGTTGCTGGTTGAGTAAAACGCAACATTTACTGGGCATGTTTTACTTACCGACAATCAACAAGACCGAACGTTTTTTTTTTTTAAATCCAGAAACGAGTGCGGAGCTGCCAGATTGGGTTTGAGGCGACTGTTAAATAACTTTGGGTGTTTTCCACCTATAAAGAAGTTATGGGATATATTGCAATAAATGTTTAATAATAATAATTAGTGACAGGACAGAGTCCAGTAGACTTGGCCTGATATGCAACGACTCAAATGTCATTGCAACTTTTTTATTCGTGCTTTTTTTTTTGTTTTTGTTTATTATTTTCAAACCGTTTGCAAATCTTTGCCCTTTATTTTTAACTGGAGATCGCGTTGGAAAGTTTTCAGGCTCGGTGTGAACAAGAGGAGGAACGCGTGACCCAAAAGCAGTTTCAAATGTACGTGGTGGTTGTTTAAAGACCGACTTGTAAAAATAAAAAAAAAAAGCATTATTTTGTCCACACTTCACCTTGTTTTGTGCATAAATTAAGCGAATAAAAGACTTGAGAATGTGTTTAAAAAATGTTTTGTTTCCTACTTTTTAATGATCGATTGCGTTCCCACTTGTCAAATAAAACTCGAGGACATTCGTCCAGTTTATTTGTTACAACTTTATTAATGAACATGGCGACATTTCAAAACAGTTAATTGGAAAAAACAAACCGATAGATTTAATATACACAGCACATGAAACCTTGTTTACCTCTAAGGCATGCTCCTTGTTTTGTCTTCTACACCCCCTCGAACTCTCTGTGTTGAAACCCTGAGCATCTCACGTACAGAGTGAACATCCTCAAACAAACTATGTGACCTTTGAACTATAGAGAAAAGTGATTTTTTTTTTTTTTTTTTTTTAAACTGACAACCCCAAATAAAAATTTTGTTTTACTGCCAATAAAACTACACGTGTCATTGAAAGTATATCAGTTCCTGTCCTCATCCAACTTTCTAAAGCACATTTCCTGTTTAAAAGTCATAGATGAAAGGCATTCAAAGCGATAAGAAAAAAACACAACTATCACACAACTCTAAAAAAAAAAATTAATATGCAACGACATCTTGGGGGGAGGGGAGGGGGGGGGGGTTACTGGGAAAAAAAACATGTATCTGACCAAAAACACTTTGCAATCACAGAATTTTGAATTTCATTGCGTTGCTGTGTTACCTTATCACTGGAGCTCTTGAACGGTCTACGTTCAGCAGTGGGATAGACTCAAAGGATTCCTCCTTTTTGTAGGGTGTGTGTGTGTGTGGGGGGGGGGGAGGGAGGGTAGGGGGAGGAATGGAGGGGGGGGGGGGCAAACTACAACACGGCCCGATTCTACGACCTAAGCCTGCAGCATCCTCCCAACACTGCGAGCGAGAAGTGAAGGCAGCAACGTTTCAATCACAAAAAGGAGAAGTGCACTGCGCTCGAGGGCAGATTCACACCACGACAGAACAAACACAATTAAATAGGTCATATATATATTTCACCGGGTTGTTTTTTTTTTTTTGGACCTAGCAGTTGAGCACATTGCTAACTTCTGGCAACAGGTTTGCACGGCATGCAGTTTGTTACACCAGTGTCAAATCTCAATTCAAACAAAAAATATATATATATATATATAAGCATCGATATACAGTCGCTGTCAGACTTACCGGCTGCAAACATGAGGCTATTGTCAAACATGAGGCTATCATCAAATATGAGACTATTATCAAATATGAGACTATTATCAAATATGACTTATCAAATATGAAGCACACAGAACATTTTCCTCCTACCCAACAACCTTCTGTCATGGAACAAGTGATACAAGCTCATGTCATGCAGTTCATTCAAGGAAAGCAGATCTTAATTCTCTTTTTTTTTTAAAAAGACAAAACGATTGTTCACACGTGAACATCCTGCACATTTCCTTTTTTTGGGGGGAGGGGGGAGGGGGAAGGGGGAGGTGGTGGTGGTGGGGGGGGGGGGCATGAATGCATTGAGGCATGTTAACGACACAGGTAAGCATTTCTTTGCATGGATATTGGTCATGTCACTGGACAAAGAAATCAAATAAAAACACCGGGTTCCTTAGGTTGCGCTTACCTGTGTTATTGCAGCAGAACCTAAGGTGCAAGGTCTGACAGGGATGACACTGCAAAGATCAGATATATAATCGCACTGTTTGCCATCAGTGAACAATGCAGTCAAAAGATTTGGTTGTTGTTGGGTTTTTCTTTTTTTTTTTTCTAGCTTAATAATCAACAGCCTATCACAACAGTGCTCGTTCAGGAGAAAAATCATCATCAATGCTTGAAGCTAAAGTCAGAAGCACTTTCCACTACTTTGCATTCCACATGCTCATTATGGAACATTAAAGAAATGGTCAGCAGAAACCTAAGCATGCTACACTGGAGTTTTCTAAGCAAATACGTTGCAATGAATGGCATATATATGTATATATATCGCATTTTTTTGTGTTTTTTTTTTTTTTTTTTTTGGTAATTATGTTAAACTAGACAATGGCACTTAGCAAGGTCAAAGAGATTCAAGAACGCAAACAATAAAAAAATGAAAAAATAATAACCACATGGGACATCCTTTTAAAAAACAGTTCCTACCGGCAGTGTTAACAAGACATTCAAACCCTCCGTTCAGAAGTCCAAAGCTACCGACAGACAATCTACAGCACACTGGGGGGAAAAAAAAAATAATAAGAAGAAGAATAATAAGAATAATAATTAAAAAAAAAAGACTCGGCCTGGAAACAAGTCTCAGAAACATGTGGTACAAGAATCAGCAGAGTCTAAAGCACTAAAGCCTCTCCTCAGTACATTTCATACTTACCCAGGACAAAGGGTGGAGGGGAGGTGGGAGGGGGTGGGGGGGGGAGGGGAAATGGCAAATATTTAACAAAAAAATCGACTACAACTTTTGCAGTTTATAAAGCATTTTCTTTTCTTATATATTTTTTTTAAAGGTACGTTTCTCAAGTCAGTTTTTTTTTTTTTTTTTTTTTGTACTTACATTACAGGAGGGCTCAACTGATGGACGACGGACTGCTTAGCCACCCCCGTCCCTACAACGTCTACGCTCTTATACGGGGATAAACACTAACAGAATGGGCACAGCATTTTTATTTTTTTGTCTTTTGCAAATGTTTTTATATTAAAAAAACATTCTTTAAAAAAAAAAACAAATTTATACATGAGTTAGTTCACAATTGGAAAATGGGCACGACAAAAGTTTCAATGCATTTTTGTTTCGATAACAGTGGCAAATTTACCTGACTGTCCTGGGAAAAAGAACAGCACAAAAAAAATATGTCGATATATATATATTTTATGTATATTGTATATAACACTAAAAATATGCAACATTTCTTGGAACCACATTTTCTGAGGAACATGTGAAGAAGAACACTTGCTTACCGCTTTTCTAAACTTGCCTGTGGAGGAAGTGACTATCAAAAAGGCAAAAAAAAAAAAATTAAAAAAAAAAAATACAGCACATACTACCTCAACGATGTCAGCAGAACAAACAGAACAGAGTGCCACGGCAACGCAGTTAATGCATGAGGTACGATGCACAGATACCTGTCAAGCTTTCTCATGACAAAAAACAACAACAACATCTCTACGGCTAAAGTCAGGGAAACAGGAAGTGTAAAAAAATCTATCAACAAGGACGTTTGATTGGTCTGAACCACTCGGCATCATCGCACGCACGTAAACGAATCTTATAGGAGCCTTATAGACAGTTGGAGAGAGACAGGACAGCAACCATTTTGGACAATTAACCCAACACATGGCCTGCGTTTCATACTTTCTTTCCCCCCAGTTAAACGGCAACAACAACGACAGCAACAGCAACAACAACAAAAAAATACAGAAACTCCACCCTCCACCCGCTCTCGGTTTTAAAACCACCCCAACTTACCAACACAGGAGGTTTCAGTTTGTTTTATTGCAAAAACACAACAGGCAATAGCATTGTTTTAAAACTGAGATGATTTACATGGTAATGTCTACAGTTTAATAAACATGAGTTCTAACCACATTCAATGTAGATACAGGGCTGGAATGACCATATGTAGAATTACCTCACTAAAAACAAAGCATTTACAAGAAAAAGAAAAAAAAAAACAACAACAAAAAAAGAAAAATACAAAATAAAAGAAGAAGAAGAGAGAAATCAACGAGGACGTGTTCGCCGGGTAATCTGCCATCTATGTGAAACACTTTCAAACCAAGGAAATTTAAGATCTTCATCAAGGCGTCTGCAT
The DNA here is from genome assembly GCF_022577435.1 of Embiotoca jacksoni. NCBI lineage: Eukaryota > Metazoa > Chordata > Actinopteri > Embiotocidae > Embiotoca > Embiotoca jacksoni. The sequence continues at coordinate 11,153,182 of NW_027185363.1, read as the reverse complement.
CCAAACATTTAACAAAGGATTTTGTTTCGACAATGTAGCATTTACTTTATGTCCACTTCACATTACTGGCCCTGTGCAGAAGAAATACATAGAAGATACATTGCATGTTAACAGCGGAAACAGTGGACGCAGCTTCCCAAAATAAAAAGCTAAAATAACCTGTTGGGGAGAAAGTGTGTTTTTTTTTTTGGTTAAAGTTTGTGAGGCTGCTGCAGTCGCTGGAACCCTGTGGGAAACCTGCAGGACGAAGGAGGTGAAGGTGCAAAAAAAAAAAAAAAAGAAAAAAAAAAAAGAAAACAAACCAAAAAAAAGAAAACAAAAACAACGACTGAGTGTAAGTGAATGTGGAGGGCGGGTTCTTATCGGGGGTGTACCTGAGGGGCTTGCGGCGCTGCGCCCATCGTCTGGGGGTTTCCCGTGCCGTAGTACGCGGCCTGCTGCCGGTAGTACTCCGCCCAGGCGGCGCTGTAGTCCGGCTGGCCTCCGGGCTGAGAGGCCGCCGCTGCCGCCGCCGCCGCCGTGGCCTGAGGGGCCGCTTGACCTGCAGGGGGCGAGCGAGAGAGAGAGAGAGAGAGAGAGAGAGAGAGAGAGAGACGGGAGTTGGTACAGAAAACCGGCTCCAAGGCAATGAGGCCGACACCGGGCCCGTTCATGCACGTCCCAATGACGCAACACTGATGTTTCCTTTTCTGGTTAAAAGGATGAGCAGCTGAAGTCTTTCCTATGGAGGTGCCAAAAAAAAAAAAAAAAAAAAAAAAGGACCTGGACGGATGGAGGGCCGCGGGCCGACAATAAAACGTTGAAGTGATATTAAATTGCACTTCATTAGAATGAAAAAGAAATCTTGACTGGCAGCCAAAAGTCAGTGACAGTGGGAGACGGTAACAGCACATGAGCATAAGCAGGAGACGGGTAATAACACCATTTCTCAAACATAAGGAGGCCCATGTCATTTAAACAGAGAAGCTGAACAGCACTACGTTCACATTAATGAGTTACACTGTATTTTAGCATGTCAAAGATAAAACTGACGACGCTTTTACAGCAGCAAATTCAAGAACAACATGACTGCTGCTGTAAAATGAAAGTAAATTCAGTGTGCTGCTCCTGTAATTGCCACTCGTGGCCACAGAGGGCGCTGTTCTTCAATAATTAAAAAAAAAAATGTTTTTCTTCACTTTATAAAAGGATAACCTCACATTTATAAGCGAGGCAGAGAAACTGTTGCACTGCACCGTAACATGTTGACCGAACTCTGGCTACACTCGGCGACATAAAGCAGATATTTTCGCTCATAAATAAGTTGTTAAACCTCGTTAGATTCAGGGTGCGGCCACATTGTTATCAGACTTGTTCTTGACACGTGACTTCAGTCTTTAAAAAGGAGACCAGCTGGACGAGAACGGGACAGAAAGGAAGAGACGTGCCCGTTTCATCTCCAGTGTGACCGACGCCATGGCAACCACTCCTTAATTTGAATAGCTTCATAAACAACAAAAATACGTAAGCAAAAGGGAGTAATTACGACATGAAAGCAAGAGAAATGCAAAACTTAAATTAGGCAATAAACGACACGCATTCAACTAATCTAGTTTTGAATGCTGAACAGATTTGGCTGACTGTCTTTACGAGGTTTGAGGTCGTGTTTGTAAGAAGGGGAACGAACCCACCACCGACGCCTCCTGGTGGCGGGACAGAAACCTTCTTTCTTTCTATCGGGCGGCTGAGAGAGCAGCGACTCTACTGCAGAGGGCTGACAGAGGAACCAGCCACCCTTCAACATTCATCATCTCTGGAGCTGCAGGCCAATATCCACTTCACACATTATATCCTAATTATGTCTTTACGATGAACTCTTTCAGTTAAACCCCTTTATGGACACTACAAGTGGTCTCCTACCGTGTTAAATTACGACAGGACATTTACGGTCAGCACCAGAACCCTTAATTATTTGCATCACATTCGATTTTGCTGATCCGAGTCTGACCAATTTGATCAGACAGGCCGTTATTGGCCGATCACAGGAGGTTTGGTATCAGCGTTTATGTGGATCAAATATAAACTTTTTTTTTTCTTCCAGAACATAATGCAGGAAAAAATATGTTTATGGTTAACTTTTATATAATTATTACATTTACAAGTTCATTTTATTGTCCAAAAAGGACATTTTGGACAATAAAGTTTATCATATGACTGTAAAATATCCAGCTTCTGGTCCAACTCTTTGTCACAAATGTTTATTAACCACATTTTGGCCGATATATCGATATGTTTTTACTCCCTAATATCAATACCAGCCCCTAAAATTAAGTATAGGCATATTTAGTGCATAAAAATAAAGCACTAACTATTGTTGCAACTCTAATTTACTCCATTCATCATGAAAATGGATGAATGCACTGAAACGAGTGCTGAACTATTGTCTTTGTATCATAAATACATGAATATATATTGAGATTCAGACTTTCGTTTAAAATCCGCAGCACTGACCTTGTTTTTTGTAATACTCCTCCCAGGCTTTCGTGTAGTCCTGAGGTTGTTGACTCTGCTGACCTGCAAAGAGAAGAAGAAGAAGAAAAAAAAAACATCCCATCAGTGCATCCTAGTGACAAATAAAATCTCCAAAATTCACATCAGTGATCCTACGTTGCTTATTATCAATAACCCGCAAATCAAACATGTGCGTTATTTAACTCTACACGCAGTTGAGTTAAGAGTAAAACATTCATGGCACGTGGCAAAAAAAAAACTCTGCAGTCAAGTGTGCATGAAGTCCTGAGATAGTCTGTGAGCTACTCTAAACTCATGAAGGTGCTTCTGTGTCGACAGCTCAGGCCTGCAAAAGTGTTGCAGTCTAAACAGCACAGGCGTCAAATGTCCAACCAAAGTGGCGGCATTGAGGAGGAAGAAGAAAAAAAGAAAAAGGAAAAAAACCGCTCCACAGAAGCCTCTCAGTCAGGCTGACAAAATACCCAGACCTGGAAAAGAAGCTGGTTGAAGGCCCGGCGGCTGTTTAGACTGGCTTGTGTTCATAGGTGTACACTGGAACTACGTTCGTATACCCATTTTCTGGTAATATTCCTCCCAGGCCTTGGAGTAATCTGCCTGTCCACTCTGACCTGCAGCCTGTGGGTCACCTGTTAAAAAGAACGGTACTTGTAATTAAGCATCTCATTCTCAGGAGTTTTGTCCTCCACCTGCCTGGTGTTGGCCTGTCAGCATAAGGAGGGTTGAGGAAAACTATCCTGACCCTGGGGTAACGCTTAAAAAAATATATTTATATAAAAAAAAAATTTAAAAAAAAAATAAGCTGCTCTGCAAAAGCAAAGTCATGTAAAAGTTGAAACCAATCCAACCTGTCTTCACAGAAGTGTACCAGAGTAAAGCTGGTCGGCTACGCTGCTCTACGCTGCTCTAAACAGCTCCTTCCTGTCTCTCTCTCTCTCTCTGCTTCCTGTGAACCGAGGCGTTAACTTGTGTTACCTTGGCCGTTGGTTTGAGTCGTGCCCGGAGCGCCGCTGGTCGGGGTCATGGGAGCCTGTGGCTGTTGGCTGTACTGAGCGTAGTAAGCAGCCCATGCTGCCGCGTTTGCATCGGCCGCTGCTTTATCTGGAGACGGCAAACAGGTTTCGTTACCGAACGAAGGCCGAGGTGAAGCTGTGAGGGTCAGTGTAAAAATTAAAGCTTTTATGGCAACCAATCAGATCAATTCGTGACGTCAGTGAGCCACAACATTTATAGCACATGCAACCAAATTTTACTACAACGCCTTATTTCACTCTCTTCAAACTCATTTTTGGCTACTTGTCTGGGAGGCATTCAGGGTACATTAGTAAATTGTATAATCTAGTTATAACTTGCACGTGAGGCATTCGAGGAACATCTGTAAATTGTAGAGTCTAGTATAGCTTCTATGCGAGGCATTCAAGAGACATCTGTAAATTGTAACATCTAGCAATAGCTTACATGTGAGGCATTCAAGGGACATCTGTAAATTGTAACATCTAGCGATAACTTGCATGAGGCATTTAAGGGACATCTGTAAATTATAACATCTAGCAATAGCTTGCATGTGAGGCATTTAAGGGACATCTATAAATTGTCGACTCTAGTATAGCTTCCATGTGAGGCTTTAACTCACTTGGATCAGGTTGTCCCTGCTGCCAGTGTGGGTAGCCGTTGCCCCAACCTTGAGGCTGATACGGAGCAGGAGGACCACTGATGAAGGAAAATAAAGAAACATCAACATCCTGCACGTTATTTCTAAATATTCTTTCCAATATTTTACAGGGGAAAAAAAAAAAAAAAAAAGGCTGCTGTACTTACTGTGGTCCTGGAGGTCCCTGGTTGTACGGTCCAGGGTTGTAGGGACCCATGGGAGCCCCGGGGGGTCCAGGTGGTCCAGGGGGACCATGTGGGCCCGGTCCTCCGTGTGGACCAGGGGGGCCGTGTGGGCCGCCCATCGGGGTGACTGGTCCCTGAACAGAAACACGGAGCGGTCAGTAAAACAAGCTTCCGACGGACATTATCTGTCCACGTGGCGGCTCGTGATCAAACACTCACCCCGATCTTCTCCTCCACCAGCTGCCGGGCGTAGTCGATCTGTTGTGGGGAGCCTCTGACGGTGAACATCTTGATGTTGGGGTCCGAGTTGGGAGGAGGATTTCTCTGCAGCTCGATCCGCGCTCCCGACTGCTGGCTGATGCCTTTGATTGTCTCGCCACCTGGAAAAAAAAGAAAGAAAAAAAAAAATCACAAACATACATGAATTACAAAAAGCAAACGTCTTGAGCATGTGTGGAGGACAAAATGGTAAACTGGGGAAACATTGGAAATATGTAACAAATAATATGCTCGGGTTAAATAATGTGCTCGTTTTTTTTTTTTGTGGGTGAACTTGAGAAAGCCAAATGTGGAGCCAACTTGCCTTTCCCGATGATCAGGCCGGTCTTCATGGTCGGGACTGTGAAGGTGAACTCCTGCAGGCCACCGGGGGGGCCCATGTTCCAGTTGCCCTGACCGCGGCCGCGCCCCCTGCCGCCGCCGTGTCCCGGGGGTCCGCCGGCCTGGACGCTCCTCAGCAGGTCGGAGATGATCTCCGCTGCGTGCTGAGCCTGGTCGGGGGGACCCATGATCTGTGCTATCCTGTCCGGCGTGCTGCCGTCGTCTGAAAGGGACCAAACAGGGCAGTTAGACGCGTCGTAACTTCAGCGCAAACTTCCGTTGATCACGCTGATATACTTTCTAATATCCGTGCTCGGGTCTCAGATAACTTAGGGTTGGGGTTATACATCAGCCTGTCAGCGTGGTGCATGAGTTTTCATCACAGACCGTCCACATTTTAAAATGTAAACATTGCTTTGGGACGAGTCGCTGCTATTTTTCATCGCTATGCCGTCGCCTCTCACCCGGTTTGAACTGGATCCTGACGCCGGTGTCGTTCTGTATTTTCTTGATCATCTCTCCGTTTCTGCCGATCACGATTCCGACTGCGAACCGCGGGACGGGAACCTGAACCATGAAAGAAAAGAAGAAAACAAAGGTTAAAACGGACGGAAACCTTCGTCTTCAAACGGATAAATGAAACGACACGTGACAACTACTCACATCTAAACTGTCTCCTCCGCCTCCGCCTCCTCCTCCTCCGCCACCTCCTCCGCCGCCTCCGACCCTCGAGCCGTACTCTCCTCTCTGCTCCCTGAAGCCCTGGTCTCTGATCAGCTCCATCACCATCTCTTTAGCTTGCTGAAGTGAGAAGGACATAGATCTCATTACAGGGCAGTCTCCATGTAGACATAACCAATCGTGTAACTGGACTGTTCTCACATCCCGGCTATATTGTTTGAAACGCAGCAAGTCACACGGATGGAAACTCACCTGAACTTTAAAGGGTTCTCCCGAGATGCGGAGCGGCTTGTCTGCGCCTGTGTTCTGGGGTCCGTCTTGGATCATCACCATCTTCACTCCAGCTCGCTCCTGAAAGTCAGAAGAAAACCAAAATCATGAGTACAAGCTGTTTGTGTCAAATGTGTCCCGCCCCACAGCGGTTACCCTATGTTCCTCGTGTTTGTGTCTCACCTGAAGGCTTTTGATTGTCTCTCCTCCCTTTCCGATGACGAGGCCGGCTTTCGAGGCAGGAACCATGATCTCCTGAACGGTCATCCCCGGGCCGTCGTTGTGGTGGAACGCCGGAGCTGGACGTCCCTTCTCCACTATCTCCGTTAGTAGCCTCTTCGCACCCCTGATGGGGGGAGAAGAAGAAGAAAAATTACAGTTATACATCGTTTGAAACCCCGTGACAAGGAAGCATTCGGCGCAAAGACATAAATGCTGCTGTCAGAATTATAACATGCACAAGATCTTCTGGTCGGCACTTACAGGATTGATTCTGGAGATCCTGTTAATGTCACCGACCTATCGGGCATCCCTCCGCTGTCTACAACACAGAGAAGAAACCGTAAATCCCAAAATACTACTACAACAATAACAACAAAACTAACAGTGTCGGCGATGGGTCCAAACCTACCGGGAGCGATCTGTATTTTACATCCAGACTCCTGCTGAAGACGTGAGATTTGTTCACCTCCTCTTCCGATGACTAGAAAAGAAGTGAAAACAATTTAAATATCAAATACTTAACAACACAGAAATTAAGTTTTTATTTAATTGACTGTGAATGAAAACTTACTGAATCCAACCATCCCATCTGGAACTTTGAATTCTTCTGATGCCGACCTGAGAGTCAAAAGAAATCAGTGTGAACTTTATAATAAAATGGGAGGCCAAGTGTTGTAGATCAGCAGACTTAAATTCAACTCGTCCACCTACCTTGGGGGGCCACCCATTCCTCCAATTGCGGAAAAGGCTGAAACAAGCAAGACATAACAGTAGATTAGAGGGAGAATAAACAAAGCAAATCGATGCTTAGAGAGACACACATTCAACTACAACTGTTGCTATCAGGTCATTTACCATCGTTTGTGGCCACTTTCTTCGTCTCCGGCTGGTCTGTGACGACACAACATAAAAACCAGCATAAGTACCTCTCGTTATAACAACTCTCACATTACCATCAGTCATCTGCAGGTCTGATCTATCAACGTGAACTTGGTAAACATCTCCAGGAGTGACAAAGTCACCCCACATACAGAGCAGGATTATCCTCTCAATTACCAGCGTCTTAAACACATCTGGCTAAAATTAAAGTGGGCCGTAATCACGGCTCAGCAGTTCCTCCCAGGAGGTTATGATGTTTGGGTGGTTTTTTTTTGGAACAGCCTTAAGAGGGGTGTTGATTCAGCTTCGACTGATGGAAATTTTCAGCCTCGTGCAGCACACTTGTACCACAAACGACAACTTCTGGATGACCGTAAAGCTGAATGCAACACATCTCCAAGACAGGTTGAACAAAGACAGAACATTATAACCTTCACTAAAGTAGGATTTATTGCAGGAATGTTGTATCAGAATTCATTACTGTTCCTCTGCGTAACTAACAAAGTGGAACTCTACCCAACATTAGCTCAACCTGCTTACAACAGAAAAATTAGTCATAATCCCCGACACTCAACCCTTTACTTTCAAACAACATATTCTGTCTCTAATCTGCTAAGCGCCCAGATATTCACACATTTGCATTGCAAGGCACCGATTTCATACAGCTGTGGAGACAAAACAGTGAACATATCAATTCTAAACACATGCCATAATCAACATACTGCAGAGGCTACAGCTGCAAACAGTATGGAATTGAACTGCACATGTGGTTAGTAGTAATGTACAGAATGTTAATTGGTGAGAAATGCACACTGATGTAGAGACGGACATTTACTGTGGATGTGATGCTGAGTTAGGAACATTTTTCTACAGAGGCAAATACAGTTTAGTAGCCGCTAAAAAAAAAAAATAAATAAAAAAAAATAAAAAAAAAAAAACACGCAGGCAAGCAGTAACTATCAAGACTTGCATTGAAATCGATTTGAGTCACTGACCGATATTCAGGTTAGGCATGGGAAAATACCCACCAGCGTCCTCCAGGGGCCTTTTCTGGCCTCCGTAGCCAAACTCGTTCGTTGGGGGTGCCGCGACGCCGTCACCGCCGATCTTTGCTGCGATCTGGAAAAGGTAAAAAAAAAAAAAAGGTAAAAGAGAAAAACGAAAAGAGAAAAGGGGAGAAAAAAAAGAAAAGCGAAATGAGTAATTTTCCTGTTTATGTGCGGAGGGTTTGGAGAGGCACGCTGCCCGCTGCCTGCGGCCTACACTTCTGTGCGGAAGTCTGGAGCCAACAAAGGAAAGCTTTTTAAGACTCACTTTAAGGACTCGGTTTATGTTATTAAACCACACGGAGCTTAGGATCGGGGTGAATCTTATGTATTTGTCTATTTTTTTTTCTGAACACGCAGCTTTGATCGCTTCTGGGTTTTTTTTCACATCTGTTTCCGCTTCTGTAGTGTGGCGCAACGTTAGTCATCATTCGTTAGCTTAGCCTAGCCTGTCGTGCGCCCCGGTACGTAACGTCAGAAAAACACCTAAACTCGCCATTTGCTTTACGAGTATTATTATACTACATGCTCAGGCGGTCTCTTACCTGTCGTGCTCGCTGTAGAGCGTCTTTAAAAGCGTCGTTCATTCCGCCACCAGCGTTAGAGGACGGGGGAGCCACGCTGCTGTAGTCTGCCATATCTGCTGCTCTTCTCCTCCTCGGCGTTACAAGATGGCGGGTTTCATTCACGGGAGGTGGAGATGGGGTATTTTCCTAAGACAGCGATGACATGACCCGCTCTGCTCTGCCTCTGATTGGCTTACCCCGGTGCGCTTCTTCTCGCTCTAACCAATCAGCACTCCTCTTGCCTAAAGCCCACCATCCCAAACAACGAAGGCCGAGAGTATAAGCCAATCAGAAGCAGACGAGGGCGGGTTATGCCTTTGCCGTCCTAGGATAAAAACATCGACGGATAACTCGTGGTCATTTTTTTTTTTTTTTTTTTTTTTTTTTTTTTTTTTAACTCGCAACGAACGGCCACAAACGTTTGTCCAATCTGGCATCGTTTAGTTCATATTCAGAATCCCCCCCCCGGTTATTTTTGTCTTATTAGTAGTGGTGTGTGTACATCTGTTGTTTGCTCTAAAAGTATTACTACATTTTCTTCTCAAATGTATTAGCCTGCTGTAGCCTGTGGTGTAGCATGACATAAAATTACTAAAAACAAAGCGCGATTAAACTACCTTTAAGTTGCATTTCAGGATGCATAATTTCTCACATTTACCCTTTATAGCTGTTTTTTTTTCCCCAAATAAATTATTTGTAATGATTTGGTCATCGATTATTTGTGTATTATTCTGTTGTTAATTGTTGCTTACACTTCAGGCTATACTTCATAACTTTATTATAGTGCTATATGTTAACTATTGTAATAAGTGTTACAAATTTAGAAATTTTCATCTTAATTTCTTATATTTTTCTGATTTGACTGCCTTACTATAAAGTGTGTCTTTGATTTCTTATATAATTAGCAACAACAAAACCCACCACCTGCCTTGATTTGTTTTTAGATAAATGTTTAAAACATACAAGTATAAAGTTACACCTGTTATGTAAGAAACATTCAGTTCAAAGTCATATCAAACAAACACATTAACACTGTTAATGATAAATGGAAACTGCCTGACCCTTGTTATGAAATGAAATTTTATTATACAGCCCGCATTAACAACACATGTCCTTATTTACACAGCTAGTCTGAAGTGTCCAGTTATTGCACTTGGTCACATTATATGTATTAAGTCAGCCATGCATCAACACTACTGTATTCAGAAACCACACCTTGTTGGTTTCAATTTCTTAGTCAGTAGGAAACCGTGTAAAATAATAAAACAAATCCTACAGACTTGGCCTGAACTTTGTGATTCACTTCATGGATCTTTTTTCAGAGTTATTTTTGGACAATCAATTAACACTAATAACAGACACAGCTTTTGTATTTTTGTCAGTGGTCCTCAAGACTCCATTGAGGAAAACAGGTTTTCAAACTTTCTAGTCAGAGTATAGTTTATTAAGGCACATGGAATTGCCCGGACGAAGCTGGCTCCCATACCGTTATAATATCCTCTAAGTCCACGTCTTTCATATATCCCAATAAGTCCCGGTAAAACACCTGCAGCTGGGCGGGAATCTGGGCTGAAAGCTGGAAAACAAGTTAGAAAATGATGACTAAAACATAATCTCAAACTGCTTCATACAACTGAAAGTGTGTCAGAGAAATGACAGACGTTACCCTGCGCTTGCTGCTGAGTTCGGATCACCGCCAGAGGATAACTGACCATTTGTCCAGAGGCGAAGGCCACAAAACTGAAGAAGAACAGTTTGGAGTCACTGTTGTAGGCTGGATCGCTGTTTGCCCAGTTCATGATCGACTGCAATGAGAAGCAAATTAGCATCTTTCAAAATAAAAGTGCACTTCACATCTTTGTAGTGAAGTTCTGCCTCACCTGATGTACGGCACACTCCACGCCTGCGTAGGGGATCATGCAGAGGATGCTCGGCTTAAATCCGCGGTAAAAGGAAGACAGAGATTCATGTGTGTAAATGGATCGGGCGCACGCCACGACGCCATGATAAGTGCCAGCTTGCTGCAGGTTCAGCCTCACTTTCAACACCTGTAATGCAGAAAAAAGGAGAGGTAAGAAACCGACCTCTACAAAAATACAGTTAACAGAGTTCTTGAACGTATTCATATGGTTAAAACACAAATTAGGAACATTACATATTTCCATTTCTTGTAAAGGACTTTGTAACTTTTTAAATTCAAATTGTCCAAGACGTTTTATCATGTGATATTAGTACTGCACAATACTTCTCATTAGTGAAAACTCACAAAGAGCTACCTTTTCAAATTGATCACCAATTATATATTTTTACTACAAAGACTGAAAAGCTTGGAAGCATTTTGTTTGTTGGACTCTTGCAGTGAAAACTGTGCAGCACATAATGATCCTACAAGTTTCAGCCTCTGCAGACGACGCAAAATGAAAGAGGCTACTGTTTAGCTGTGCATCCACTCTTATTAAAATGCAAGTAACGATTACTGCTGTTGTTTTGGTATCTTAAAATAGTTTACACCTTTTGAATCGTGAGGCTGTGGGCTTTGAAATGTTATATAATTGGTCAAATTTTACTGAGAAAAGTTCAATGCTAGTCAAGAAACAGCAGCAAAATGTTTAATCTGCCTGAATTCAGGTAGCTGAGGTTAAATTGAGACGTCAGTGTATTTAGTGCAAACAAAGGAGAACCTCTAAAACCATCAGAGTGTTTTGGTTTCAGCACTTAAGATTAGAAAATGATCAGTTTGATGTTGCTATATAGCTAAGAAGGTAAAGTGCTGTGCTGTGCTGCACATGATGGAAACAGTCCTCCTCAAATGTGATTCAGTCGTTCATCATGAGAGTGTTTGAAGGAGCAAATGAAGGGATTCAGTCTTGAATAAAGTTATGATAAAACATAGAACAAAAGCACCAGTAAAAACAAAATAATATCTGCACACTGCCGTCTCACTCCCAATTCCTTTTTATCCCACATGGATAAAACGTTTCAGCCACCAATTAATACGAACTGTAATTAGAGTTGGACACAAGATGGCAATATGCAGAAATTTATGTGCAGATATTTGTTGTGTTTATGTGCCTCCTGATGATGATTTCTATTTAGAAAATATTTAACAATAGTAAAAGAGGCCAACAAGCGTCTCCTCATTCATTTCGTTTGTTCACAGCAGTTAAAGCTAAAAGATTCATATTGAACGAGACAATGAAACAGTGACATTTATAATCTATACTTCAACAATATTCATTTTAAAATACAGGACAGGACAGAAATGTGAAAGCACTCAGACCTGCCACTGATCTCTGATACCTCTAAGGGGTAGAAGGCAGCGTGAGCAACAGCTCCGGAGACGCAACCCAAGCCGAAACGCTGCTGCACCGTCAGAGCCTCCTGGGTTTTATTTTGGGTGTACACCTTCATCTGGACGGAGCAGAGAAGCTCAATTAGAAACCAGAAACCCGTCATGAATAATTCACACCAGAGAGCCCGAGGCTGCTGCAGTATTTCTCACCTGGGCGTAGATGAGACACTGCAGCGTCGACTGTGGCGTTCCTTTCAGCACGTTGACGGCGTTGCCCTGCCACATTGACCGCAGACCGCCGGCCCTCATCTCCTGAAAGCCCTGGGAGAAGGCCTTGGACCCATGAACCTACGGAGCAGACGGGAAGGAGTTTCAGCTGAATCCGTCTCGTAGGCAGTGGTGCAGCGATGTGAAGCAATAGTTTTAGACAAAATACCGGTGTACATTCAGCGAAGATAACAGAGTCTTACAAAAGAAACAGTATGAATACAGACAAAATCATGTGACCCTGCTGTCAACCTCTTTTCACTTGCTCTGTTCAGAGAGGTCAGAGGTCATACACACACACAGATGGAAACAGCACTAAAAACCGCATCAGTCCATAAAAAAAGAGTCTTTAAAAAAAAATAATCAATACTTTTTGTAAAAAATGTCTTATTTCAAGTTTGACTTGACAAAATTAAAAAAATCCAAACACCAGCAAGCATCAAATCAGATTAAAATGCTCCACTGAAGAAAGTAAACGGCTTTACAGTCGCTTCAGTAAGTATTCAGATTTAATTTTAAATTAATAAAGTTATCATGATAATAATCTACATTTAATCATTTATAATGAAAGATTTGTGCAAATTTGCTAAGCAATATTCTGGGAACCAAAAAAAAAAACTTCCCATTGAAATCATTACTAGAACACAAAATGATATTCTCAGAACATTTTTCAAGCAAAAAAAAAAATTCGAGGAGGATAATTAAATACTTTGTAGAAGCTCCTTTGGGAGCAATTACAGCGTCGAGTCTTCATGGGTAACTCTCTGCAGGCTTTGCACACTTTATTTATCCCACTCGTTTTAAGAGACCCTCACCAGCTCTGTCAGATTGGATAAAAACTGTCAGTGAAAAATGTCAATTTGATCCATTTAAAATCAAATCTACAACACAATGAAGTGCTGGGAGGGTAATGGGTTCTGAGTACTTTTTGAAGCGACTGTATGTGAATTTGGATGCGCAAATTCATGCTTTACTTTTAGGAGTACAATATGTGACACAATAAGCTGAACTCAAAGGACCACTTACTGGTTTTCACAGCTTTAAACTGCATCGCATGTTCTTCAGTAAGTTGCTCTGTAGCTCTGGAAGCTTGTGTGTTGACCTTTGAGCGTAGATTGTAGACTGCATATGAGGCTTCTGATCAAGATGACTGCGTTATACAGCCAGCAGATATCTCATCTCGAACTTGAGGTTCACAGTATTCGTTATCTAATCTGTATAGGTCAAAAATTGTGTTTCCATGGATTCTGTAACTGACGTGAGAATTTCAACTTCACATTTGCAGTTTGGGCAGAGGCCCACATCCCTGCAGGGGTTTTCTAAGGTGTCTGTGTATGTTTGTGTTTTCGTCTGTTAATCTTCTTAAATAAATTTAGTGTTAAACTAACAATCATGTTGTATGCAGCATTTTATCATGGAGTTTTTCTGGCGTCAAACCTGCATTTGTTTACAAAATAAACAGATTGTTGAAGAAACCATCTGTAGTGGTTTCAGTGTCTCCTGACAAAGCGGCACCTGATAGTGGAGCTGACCTGAAGTTGGGTTTTGAGGCGGTCTATGGGGGCCGTCACAGTCCGCGACACAGCGTCTGCCAGTCCAGCTGCCACAACGAACGTCCTCCAGGCACCAAAGCCGGACGCCTCCTCAGGGAACTCGATGGGCATCGCACGGCTCTCACCGACATCAAAAACCTGAAGGGGGACAAACGGAGGGAATCGGATTCATCATCACATTCAGAGTCCGACCATCAACAAGAACTCGGGAGCGGCGCCGCCAGATGATCTCACCAGACTGTGCTTCCACGAGGACACCAGCTCCCCGATGTTGTCCACAGGGTTGAGGATGATGTGGTGCAGGAATTCGCCCCAGTCCACCGTCATCGAGCTGTCCTTATCCATCCTGGTGTCAACGCACACAACAGCAGCAGAAAATACGGCTTCGTCACAACATGAAGGGTCTTTATGACCAGCTTTGAGTCTTAAACATCATCCTAGTGTCACTTTACAAATAGGCGAATATTGGTGGGATCTTTATTGATCAGTGAGAAGGAACTGATTTGTGACAGATCAGTAATAAGCCATTATAATCAGATATGCAATAAACTCAGGTTTGCCAGGTAGTGAGTCTAAACTGAAGGATCTGTTTGTGCCTGCACAAATTAAGAGCTGAAGATTTATCCATTTTGCACATTTTAAGCCAGAAAGTGTGCAGTTAATTGATAGGTTTGGCTTGAATGATGTTTTTTCATGACATAGAACAAGTAACGACAGGCTAGTCTCATGAAAAAACTTAAAATATGGGCTCAAACCTGGCAACCCAAAACTAAGACTATTTTTGAAGGAATCTTACCATCAGATTATGTGTTATTGTGCAGTAATGCCAATATCAAACACTAAAACAGCTGTTTGGAAAGTACTACTGCAATACATGCGAATTTGAGAAATTTGAAACCCCATAGAAGTGTAATTGTTTTCTTTTTTTTTCCCAAACAAATAAATATTTACTCAAATGCAACAATGAATCCATGAAGTAGTGGGCAGAAAAAAGTCTTACATTTGTATAATTTTTTTTGCATTCGGCTTTGAAATGACCACTCCTAACTCCTTAAACAAACATATGACGTCGTCCTGGTCAATCACTCCTGATCAGAAGAAGAAATGCACAAAAAAGATTACAAACAGACACCGGTTCTGCTCGTCCTGTGAGTCCCAGCAGAGAGTCGGGAGCTCAGGGTTCATGCATGATTGCAAGGGTTACTGAAGAGCTGTGTACCATAAACACATATCATGTTTGCATGGCAGACATTTCCTGTCTGACCTTGAAAAGCACATTTTACAGCAAAAAAAAAACCATTTAGTCCATACAGGACAACATACTTTATACATAAGTAGGAATGATGTGTATTATGTTCTTTAGAGGGTGTAAAACAGGAGGTGCAAAGCTTAAAAATAGATTAAAGAGTCATCACATTGTGTTTGTGGTATGTATTTAACAGGCCTACAGTGCTTTGCTGTCTCTTATGTTTTCCTTCAAAAGTATTAAGACTACCTCACTCACCACACTTGTTCTTGTCAAGGTCATGAAAGTAAATTTTCCACTTCCTCTCTCTGTCCATCATGTAGCTGAGGAACTCTTGATAATCCAGCAGGCCATCTTTGTTTTTGTCATAAGAATCAATGATATTCTAGAAGAAATTAAGTCTGTAATTAGCAGGTGTTGGATGAATGAAATTAGATCTGTGCCCTTATAGACAATATTAGACAGCAGACGTGTTACCTGGACCTTGCCATCAGCTGAGAGGATCCCATGCTTCCTCATCTCGTCATGGAGCTCCGCCGTCGATATGAACCCATCTTTGTTTTGGTCCAGTTTGACAAATAAATCACGAAACTGATCCATGGTTTGTAGAGAAAATATATATAAAAAATAAAAATAAAAATACCCAGATGTAAAAATACAATGTAAAAAGCAGCCTGCTGTGTTTCGCTGCAGGAGCTTTTTATTGAAAGGAGAGAATTAATGCATTGATAATCATCAGAGATGGTTGAGCTGCAGCTCCGCACCGCTGCTGACTCATGGGCTGAGCTCAGAGGCAGTGCAGTAAGAGAGCTTACATCAGCAGTTTAAAGTGGATAGATCACTTCCTGTGTGGGACAGCAGGCGGCGCTGTGGCTGCAGGAGAGATCTGCAACATCATCTTTATTGACTGAGGCCTTTCTCCTGTTTGAGACCCTGAAGACAGAGTTTAGAGACACACCATGGGGTGTGATAATAAGAGTATAAATGATGGGATTGATCTTTAAATGCCTTTAAAAAAAACCATGGTAAGTGTTAAATGTGTGTTTGCATCATGGGATTGAGCTACATGACAAAACACACACTCAAACACTGCTTATATTCTTCTTATATTTCTTCGTCTCTACTTTACATCCATCTACTTTTATGATTTCTTTTTAGTGTGTTCTAATATTTGTGATTTTTTTTTTTTTTTTACTGGATTTTATGCTGTTCACGTTCGAACACACAAACACAATTAAAGTCAATATTAATTTTGAATGTGCTCTGAAATGAACTGACTCCACTTGTATAGTAGTTATTCTTATATTCGTTGTGTTTAAGAAACTAAAAAGTGAGTTACAGTGACATTATAGTTCATATAAACATGAAATTCCCAGAATTCCTTATTTTTCTGCTTTGTTCTTGGTGTTGTTTTTCTTTTTTTATGTTTATAACTTACATAGAACACAATAATGAGGACGGGTTTATTTTTTCCATCTCTCACCTGGCTGATGAGCAAGGACCCCTGTATAGGGTATGACGAGCATCAGCAGTCGCTTTCTAGAAAGAGCTGCTGGAGTTCAGTCCAAAGTGTCGAGGTAGCTCGAACCACACCGGAAATTAGCTTTCAAAATAAAATAAAATTCCTCGTTGTGCAAAAGTCCAAAAACTCTAAGGCAAAAAAAGCTTCTTTAAAAGCAAATTGTTACTAGAGAAAACAAGGTGTTTATTAGGCTTTAGTCTCCTGAACTCCTGCATTTTTGCTAACTTTATACCAGGGCTCACATTGGTGGTCACATTGGAAAATGTGATGTCCTCCTTCAATTAAATTGTGCAGTTAAGATAAAATTATGCAGCTTTAATTTGATCTATCCTGTCATTTGTAGTAAAAGATCAAACAAAGTATGTTTTATTGTCCATTTACGTTTTTTGTTTTTTCATAGCGACAAGATAGCAGCACAAAACTCATTTCAGGAGTTCCTATTGTTATGAAAATGGCGTGGAAAATAGTCATATTTAACAAAACAACAAAATAAAATATAAAGGAAGCATAGAAAATTCATAAAAAGGAGTCTATGTTGAATTTTTTTTAACTCATCCGATATATTAAAGTGGGTTTAATTTTGAAACAAACCGGAAGCAGAATTACTTATTGAGTCTAACTTGACTTTGGCGCTGTGGCTGCAGGGGAGGGAGAGCTGAAGCTATTTAAAGAGGGTCATCCAGTCACGGATAAATAACAGAGGGTCCACGGCGTTGACTAACCACCTCTAAATGGTCTTCATCCTGCACTGTGTCTCTGTCTGTGTCCACTTATTGTTTATCAGTCTGCTGTGACAACCAGCCGTCGACCAGACCCAGGCCAGTCCACCAGCTCTGCTTCACGGGCTATTCCGCTTTTTTATTTTTCATTTTCTATTTTTTTTTTTTTTTTAATATTGGGGAACACGTGAAAAAAAAATGGGCAAAGATTACTATAAAACGCTGGGTATCTCTAAAGGAGTGACGGAAGAGGACATAAAGAAAGCGTACAGAAAACAAGCGCTGAAATGGCACCCGGACAAAAACAAGTCTGCAGCCGCGGAGGAGAAATTTAAGGAAATCGCCGAGGCATATGAAGTCCTCAGCGATCCGAAGAAAAGGGAAATTTACGACCAGTACGGAGAAGAAGGTAATGTGTATTTTTTTTTTTTTTTCTCTCTCGGGATTGTCCTTAAAGATATCGTCGTAAACCGGCCGGATGGCTGGATGTAAAACATAACTGGCTTTAATTCAAGTCTCACACTGTTAGGCCCAGCAAACAGCTGTTCAGCAGATCATGGGCCTTTTAGTTCTGTGCATTTCATTATAAGGATCAGCGTATTGGAGTATATCTGCAGTCATTAGCCCATTTTTTTTTTAATTTTTTTTTAGGAGAAACAAGAATCTGTTTCCATTTCCACAACAGATTTTTTTTTTTAGCACCAAAAGGGTGTACAGTAGAAAAAAAAAAAAAAGTATTTTCCTTAAATAACAGCTGTTCTGTACAGAATAATTACTCTCTGAGTAGTGTGTGGACGTCATTTTCAGTCCAGATGGTTTACGGTGGGAACCATGTTTGATGACGAGGAAGGGAAAATGGACTGCCAATCATCTCCTTAATTCACTGCTTAGATTAGAAAGGTGGGACATTATGATCTATGCCAATTTCTGCCAAGCGCTTCAGTTCAGTCCTTTTTAGTTCGTTCTCTCCTGACAACGACTTCGACACCTCCACTGAACAAACTACCGAACAATACCAAGTGCTGTGTTTTTACGTAGCTGTCGCTGGGATCATCTTTCATACGAGGTGACGTGATGACAGCGATTTCTATGGTACCGAAAATGAAACGGATGATTGTCATGACTGAAGCCAAAGTGAATGTTATAAAAGCATTGATGAATAAATTGCAGAGCTGCTGCTGATATTTGTTTTAAGGTAGTTTATCAGGTTATTGATTGGCCTCTGATACCTCGAAATTTCCTTGTTGCCAAGGTAACCTCTTGTTTTTTACTCTGGAAAAAACTAGTTCACAATGATGTAAAGACAAAGAGAGCTGTATATATTTATACATGTCTTTTAGCTGTATATATGTCGATTGATATGTCTGTTTTTGTGTATGTATATCGAGGAAAAAGCCCCAACCGCAGTCATATTCCTTGTCTGTATAAACATACCAGGCCAATTAACACTGATTCTGATTCACACATTTGAGAAGCTGGAGTCATTTAGTGTTTGATATTTCTGCTTGAAAGTCTATTTTTAAGCTACAATCAAGATTAATCAACAAATCACTGCAGCTGTATTAAACGGCATCTTATTGTGAACTGATCGTGCATCCCTGTTGTTGAAGAAGGCTTCTCTTGCAGCACAAAGCTCTCTCAACACTGAGTGTTTATGTCATGAGAATGTATTTCTGTTGCCCATCAGGTCTGAAGGGAGGAAGCGGTCCCACCGGTGACGGACAGGGCAGCACCTTCACCTACACCTTCCACGGGGACCCTCACGCCACCTTCGCCACTTTCTTCGGCGGCTCCAACCCCTTCGAGATGTTCTTCGGGCGCAAGGTGAACGGCAGAGACGACGAGGACATGGAGGTGGACGGAAACGACCCCTTCGGCTCCTTCACCAACTTCAACATGAACGGCTTCCCGCGAGACGGCAACACCGGCCTCGGAGGGCAGCAGCGGCGGAAGCAGGACCCGGCCATCATCCACGAGCTGAGGGTCTCCCTGGAGGAGGTCTTCCACGGCTGCACCAAGAGGATGAAGATCTCTCGCAAGAGGCAAAATCCTGACGGCAGGACCATGCGCGCCGAGGACAAGATCCTCACTATTGAGATCAAGAGGGGCTGGAAGGAGGGAACCAAGATCACGTTCCCGCGGGAGGGAGACGAGTCGCCCAACACCATCCCCGCTGACATTGTTTTCGTCATCAAGGACAAGCCACACCCTCACTTTAGGCGGGAAGGCTCCAACATTGTGTATCCTGTTCGCGTGAGTTTACGGCAGGTGAGGCGCTCTTCCCACTTCGACTGAGTGTGGTGGTATAAATAGAGTCTGATAGATGGATTAGTCACACGGCGCCGTTTCAGGACAAGTTCACACTCAGCCGAGAGTGCTGCTTTAAAACTGCGCGGCTCAAACTCTGGAAAAGCCTGGTCACGATCGATATCCTGTAGGTACTTTGCCTCAAATGTTGCGTCTCTGGAAAGTGCAGGCATATTGAATGAGCATAGTACCGACCTACATACACACACACACACACAATTCGGCTGTGCACTTATGTAATGGGGATCATCAACATTGAGAAATAGGAGCTGTATCCCAGGGAGGGCAGAGAGGCGACGGACGCCCACGTGCACACGGTGCAAGATGTACTTGTATAGTTCCTCCCACTCTCCTCAGCGCTCGCCGTTAGATTTCACTGCCTCATCTCCGAATTACTATTTGACTATAATCAAATTGAATTGTTTTATCTCCACGCGAGTGTTCGTTCTTGACTTTGGTGGCTCTAGTGTGATTAAAATAATCAAAAAACATCTCATGAGTTTTCACCAGACAAGAAAAGGAGAAGGATCCAGCAAGGCCGTTCGATCGTTGAAACAAAGATTACAACCACCTGTGATCACGTGATGAGTAAACTCCACCCGCTAATGAAGACTACTTACTGTGTCAGTAGCAGTCAAAAGCTCGAAAAAAGCTGTTTAATGCACCTTTTAGTTCAGTTTATTTGGTCAAACAGAGTCAAATAATGATCTCCGTGTTCTGTGTAGGTCTGTCAATTGAAATACTACAAACTTTGCGACAGGTTGATGAGAAATCGGTAAAAAGAACTGAAGAACTGCGGATGGCTGATTTTGTGCGCATCGCTTGTGGAAACTTGTAGCATGAGAGCATCCTGCAGAGCATTTAGTGAGAAACGCTCCGATAGGAGCTTATAGCAGATATGTTGTATTGAGGTAAAAGTTGTCTGATAAGAAACAAAATATGATGATCCAAAGAAAGTCATTGAAATTATTATTTTACAACATGACAACACATAGAGAGGTTTAAACACGATTTAGATTATTTTATGTGCAATTTTTTTTTTTTTTTTACATTTGCCAAACTAAGTATTAAAAAAATACCCTTATTAATGTTGCAATGTTAATTTTTGCATTAATCTCAGCCTTTGAACAGATTTATGTGTTATCATGTGTGGGTTGCTTCTCGCCTCACTTACGCCCATATTCCTGTCTCTGCAGTCGCTGTGCGGCTGCTCGGTTACCGTGTCGACGATAGACGGCAACACGTGCAACATGAAGATCACGGACGTCATCAAGCCCGGCATGAGAAAAACTGTCGCCGGACAGGGCCTCCCTCTCCCCAAAAACCCGGAGCAGAGGGGAGATCTGGTGGTGGAGTTTGACGTGAACTTTCCTGAAACGTTGCCCGGCAACGCCAGGGACGTCCTGAAACGGCATTTACCTGCTTAGGATGGAGGACGCGGACTGAAGGAGGCGAAACAAGGGCACGACAGCGCTCACCCTGGATAGCGAACACACCCCCACAACACACACACAACACACACACAACACACACACAACACACACACAACACACACGACACACGACACACACGGGCCCCCCAACGGACGAATGTGCAATTTCTATTTTTGAGCTATTTGGTATTTTTTATAAATACCGTGCATGTGGCCAAGTTGCAAGCGAAAGGACTGTTTGGATCGTTGATATCCGCAAGTACACATTTTACACACGTTTTGTTAGTTGGAAATATTTGGCTGTGAATGAGTCTACAGTTGCCAAAAAAAAAAAAAAAATCCCATGAATCCTTGGGAAAACTTTAGTGCCAAACTGCAACATTTTCTGGTTCTCATTTAGATTTGACAAGCTTCATTATTGACACTTTTTTTAAAACTGTCTTTCATGTTGATTTAGTCATGAATAGATGCGAGCTTCGATTTGGAGGCTGTCTTTATATTATCTAGGAGAAAAGTGGTGCAACGAACTCAACTGGTGCAATGTGTGCGTTTTAGAAATTTATATGTGAAGACATTGAACTTGAATTTTAAAATAAATATTTCCACATGAGCCGATCTCGAGCTGTTTCAAATACACCCCCACCCCCTTGAAATAAAAAGTGCATTAACACTAATTGCTTTAAAACTGTTGATACTGCTTAGTATTTTTTGTAGTCTGCGTAGCAATATTACACAGCATGGGTTCTCTACAGCGCGGGGAAATGAAATTAACCT
Source organism: Embiotoca jacksoni (assembly GCF_022577435.1). NCBI lineage: Eukaryota > Metazoa > Chordata > Actinopteri > Embiotocidae > Embiotoca > Embiotoca jacksoni. Next base: position 11,131,462 of record NW_027185363.1, on the reverse strand, counting down.
ATATTTTGATAGTCAAATGTAATATTTTGCTGTTGTAAAACGTCTACGTTAACATTTCTGATGTGCAAAGACAAAAAAATTAAAAGTATCTTGACTGAATTTAATGCTCAAAGTTAATGGCAAAACTATGAATGTGTAAATATAGCTGTCTGGTCTCAGCTGCTTATATTCAGCTGCCAACACAGAGACCTTTACATTTTCCCACCAGGGGACGCCACATCACTCAGCATGACTCAGGGGCCCACACAGGGGATGCTGCAATTCAACAATATCTATCTATCTATCTTGTCTATCTGTCTATCTGTCCATCTGTCCATCAAATTCTTGCGTGTACATCAGCATGTGTTAAGAGATTTGTGCAAATGATGAGTCACTATCATCCAGGGAGGGTGGCGAGTAAACACACCTGCTCCTTCTCAGCGTGGGAGCTCACCAGCCGGCGATCTCCTCTGAACAAAATCATTGTAAAACTGATTGGAAATTAGAGAAGTGTTTTTGTTTTTTTTTAATGAGAAAACGCAATGGCTGCGTTTCTGCTCGTAGTCTCCGTCTGTGGTTTGCTCGTAAAATAATAACCACAAACCTGCGATGGCGGTTCACGCATGAGAAGATGCCTCCTGCAGCTTCTTTCCACAGTGATTGATTTTAAAAAGCACGCGTCTGTGACTTGATTTCAAGTTTAGTGAATGCTTTAATATTACGTTTTTTTAAAATCTGTATTAAAATGAACAAAGGAATGTTCATTTTAATATGCTAATACTGCTTAGGTATGTTAATAATGTGTCAATAGTTATCAACACAATATATCACGCTTAGGAAGCCCTTTACTTTTGATAAATAGATTCTAAAATGGTTCTTGTTCAACTGATTAACACTTACTGATTTTATACAATACACGCTTCAAACTCAGCCTTCTTTAAGAGGTAACAATTTTCAACTGAATTTCAAGCAACAGACATCAATTATGGGGCCACAGCCTTTTTAAAGGTTGTGGAATAACTTACTTCATCTGGCGCTCACACAGAGAAATACTAAAAAAAAAAAAAGCATCTTATGCAACACCACTCTACAAGGCTGTTATTTTCATTGATTAGAGGGAAGTAAAAATGTCAAGTTCTTTGCTGTTGTTTTTCAGATCTCTCTCTGGCCTGCTGATGGGGACAAAGAGACTTACTAAATTTCAAATTCTCCACTGTCTCTTATCCCCCCCAAAAAATCCTAAGGTTGTTTGTTTCGGCCACAAAGTTGTGGTGTTACTGCTGATAAAATATGGGTGCTTTCCAGTGAGGAATTTAAAAGAAGTAGGCCAGAGTTTAAGGGGTTAACCTGAAGGGGCCACAGCATAAACATATTGGGCCCCTATTAATCTTCACTATACATGTCAGCGCCATTATTATATTTCTTCAGGTACCCAGAAATAAACATGCACTCTCGATCTGAAATTTACATTTGGGTATCTTTTTTTGTGTGTTTTTTTAGATAAACACTAGAATTTAAAACTTCACTTTAAAGTTGTTTTTTTTTTAGCAAAGTTTGGCTGCAGGCAACTTTAACTTCTACATACTTGTGGCATGTGTTTAAAAATGCCTGAATAATTGTTTTAAAGTGACAGTCCCTCCGGCCGCGGTGCTCAGGTGCACCGGAGCTCCTGCCCCGTGGACCCGGGGTCGTCCGTCCCACTGCGCCTGCGTCCTACGGCACGCTGAGAGACAAACAGAGGAGCTATTGTTAGCCGCGGACCAGGCAGCAACGCAGGCAGCAGCGGCAGGTTGTGTCAGGGTTTATCCCACGCTCACTCCCCTACCTGTTGAATATTTATTTACACCGTTTATTCGCAAAGCGAGGGACGAGTCTCTATCGAAAGTCCAAGCTCGACAGGTGAGGAGAGGAAAATAAAAAAAAAATAAATAAAATAAAAAAAGTATCGGCGGAAGGAAAGAAGACGTTTCAGGAAAGGAGGAAGTCAATAAGGACAACACGACGGCTGGCAACTCAACAGGTTTGCTCCTTCAATGTTATAGCAGCGGCTCGGACTTTTCTTTTTTTTTCTTTTTTTTTTTCCACGTCGAAAAACAAACAAACGAAGACAACAACAACAACAACAACAACATGCCGCTGGGACCGTGGAGGAAGAAAAACAAGACGACGAAGGAGCATTTAGTGGACAACGAGGAGGTCAGCGGCGGACGTGCAGGTGCCGGGAGCTTGAGTAAATCCTCCGCGAACGGAGCGGGGCTCCCCCCTCCACCTGCCAGCCTGCGGCCCAAACTGGTCTTCCACACGCAGCTGGCGCACGGAAGTCCCACCGGCAGGATTGAGGGATTTGCCAACGTCAAGGAGCTTTACGGGAAAATAGCAGAGGCGTTTAATATAAGCCCACCTGAGGTAAGGTCTGACCTGTATTTAAAAGAGGAAAAAAAACAAACAAACAGAAGGACTCAATTAGTGTTGCATTCAGGTGCTCCAGTTTACGCAGAGTCCGTGAAGTATCCGGGCAGAGTCGTTGCTGGACTTTAAACCGTGTTTTAAAGTACCCTAATACTGTGTTTATGGACAAGGTTCAAGTTCTTGTACTTACTACTTTATATTCATAATTGTTATATTGTCCTCGTCTACATTTATTTAACATGCTGTAGTTACTTGTAGAGATTGATATGTATAATAAAACACACGTGACATTCAAATACAGACAATTAGCCCTGTAAGATTCTCAGATGATTCCATTTAAATCTGCTGACTTACTGAGGCCAAGAGAAATATAATGATTATTATTTCACATAATAACTCGGGTGAAAAAAAAAAAAAATACTGAAGCAATAATGAAAAGTTTTTTTTTTTTTCTTTTTTTTCTTTTTTTTACTTTCCTACTCTATTAACATCATCACAGTCCCTCAGATTTATCCTCTAAACCATTGGAAAAAGTTTACTTTAGGCAAATAAGGATATTTTTCAACATCAATTAATCTGCTGAGTGTTTTCTGGATGAATTGATCAGCTGTTTGGTCTTTAAAATGGGCAAAAATGTTTCCCAAAGGCCAAGGTGCAGCTTAAAATATCTTTTGTCTCAACCAACAGTCCACAAACGAACGGTATTCTGTTTATTATCAAGATGGACTGAAGGAGCCAGAAAATATTAACATTTTAAGGGCTGAAATCAGAGAATATTGGCATTTTTCCATAAAAAAAAAAAGACTGACAACATTAAATCAGTTACCAAACTCATTTTATATCAATTGATTAATTTACTAATTGTTGCAGATCTCCTTTACAACTTTATCAAAGAGGATTTTTATTGCAGGACTAGTGTGTAATGAGGCATTTTTACATTAATGCAGTGGTTTTAAAGTTACAGAGAAGGTTTGAATATTTCTTTCACCACTGAATGTAATGGCATTGTTAGATTTTTTTTTTATGAACAAGCAGGGACATGATTTGGTGTGATCCTATCATACACAAAAGACACAGGTATCCGTAACATCTCAAATTAAGATAATATCTAAACTCGTAACTCATAACTTTAACTTCACACAGGAGTAAAAACTTTAGTTTACCAAAAAGTTTTTTTTTTTTAGAGTCCACAAATCATAACAATTCCTAAATGCTGAAATGTTACATACATCTACTTGCAGTGTTGCAACTTTTACTTATAATTGGGATATTAATGACTCCTCCACCTGTCCAACATCGAGGTAAAGATGAGGTTGAACACTTTTATAAGTAGCTTTTCTAAGGGATTAGTCCCGTGGTGGCCATTAAAAGTCAGCTCTGATTGTCTTGTGTTTGTAAAGACACACCCTGCCCTCTCTACTCAGCACTGAAGCACTGAGAGAGTGCAGTCACTGGAAACCTAAAAAATGAATGTGCATCTGTATTTAGACACAGTTCACCGTCATGTCCACCCAGCATCAGATTCCTCTGGTGACGCTGCACGTGGAGGTCGCCGAAACAAAAAGCAGGTTCTGTGCCCAGACTGTTTAAGCTCCTCTTTTCAGAGGAAAAGCGTGAGTGGCATGTTTGGCTTTTGTCCCGACCTGAATATGTCTGGGGTAGGTGACGCGAGCCTCCTTCCACACTCGAGAGATACAGCAGCGTCGCTCAACAAGCGCGGTAATTGGAAAGGAATTTGCCTCTGCCTGGTCTTGTTTTGTTGCAGCGACTGCCTCGCAGCGTGTTCCGTTGGTAATGATAAGCACAGTACCGCAGAGGGGTAGGAGACTTGGATCAATGCCGATTCTCAATAAATAGAGTTCTTGGCCTGTGTGAGGAAGACACCGGTGCTCTTCCAGCTGTTGCCGTTCAGTGAAGGCGGACAAGAGAAAAATGTACAGTACAGGGATCACAAAAGAGTCACATTAACGTTTATTTTGATAGTTTTCACACTGAGAGAAATTAATCACTTCTTAAGCAATGACTCAGTGCTCGCAGCTATCAGAAGATTAAAAAGACCAGCACATAGCACAGTGTTAAGCGATTGTCACATTCAGTGCTGGAACTATCATTCATTTTAATGACTGATTAACTTATTCTGTTGTACTGTAAAAGGAGACAAAGAAACCCCAGAGTTAAGTAACTGGAACCGGTACATTTTTAGCATTTTTACTTACAAAATTGAGTAATCAATCAACTAATAGTTTCGGTTCTTGTCCCCCCGGCAGCGTATGTGTACATTTAAGTACAGTAAGCCTATTCAGGACTGTGGCACACCAAGTTGAACGGAGACAAAGACAGACAGTGAGGGAGCGTGATGCTATAATGTTGGTTGCTGGACTCCGCAGTTTTTGCCACAGGAAGTCCCCCGCGTCCGGCTCAGTGGGCACGGCCTCAAATATAACCAGATAACTTGTGCCAGTCGAAGCCAGAGGCGTCCCAGAGGACCCGGGGAGGCGGCTCTGCCCCGGGCCTCCTCCCTCCGTAAACACCACCGAGCCTCGCTTGTGATGCTGATTAAACGTGACCCGTGTCAGGCTGGACAAAAGATAAAAAGAAGTCCTGTCAATTTATAGCCACACATTGCATCAAAAAGCTTTTCAGGGGTAAAGTAAGAAATTCAGTTCATGATTATTGTTTAATAATGTCAGGTAATATGGTTGCAGTACGTTACCTCGTTAGATGCTTAAATTATATATTTTTTAAGAGGTGTTTTTTTTTCTTACAGATGACCATATAATTCAATTATATTTTATTTATATAGCACCAAATCACAACAAAAGTCCATCGGGGGGGATCTAACACAGTGAATTCCTGACAAAAGAACTTTACTACATTATAGAGAGGAACTCGACAATTAAACACTTCCCACGTGAGCGAAAGCTGGAAGGAAAAACTTGCTTTTAACGGGAACAAAACCTCAGACAGGAACCAGCTCAGAGGTGGAACGTCCACCTGCCTCGACCGTTAGGGGAGAGCGGAGAGAGAGAAGAACAGCATAGACAACACCTCTCTGGTATTTATTAGCTGATGCCCGACTGATACTGTAGGTGTTAGACCTCTTTGGTTTGAACTTGGCGCGCTGGCAACTGAGATTTTATTCATTACTAAACTGTCAAATGCAGTCTGCACTCAAAAACAAATTTCCCACTGAGCATCAGAGCATCCAATTACCCGCTGAGTGCCATCTGCTCTAGCTGTCATATCGACATGGATTTCTATGGCGAAGTAACAACAGAAACGGCTGTAAATAAAACTCGAAGAAACATCAGTGAATCCTGACATCAAGATGAAATTGGAAGACAGTCAGTAATTGCATGTATTTTAAATCGTGAAATCAGAGAAGAAGAAAACAATGTTTTGGGTCATTTTAGTATGAATACAAAACTTTGTGTTTCACATTCAACTGATAAACATTTTTTCTTGGACTTGATATGGCCGTGCTTCTATTTTGCAGTATTTATTTACGCCGCTTGTATCGTTTTCTCCGTGATATTTTTGACAAATCGGTGAATTTAGCGCGACCAATCTACCTTTTCCTCCAGTGGGACGACAGCAGAAGTCGTTTCTGCCACTGATAGGAAAGACGGCTGCTGTGTACTTTCTAATGAAGCGTCCAGGAGCTGCCGTCACTGTAAGTTAAATTAGGGGATTAGATAGATGTGCGCTGCTCCACAGGGAGCTACGACTGTGCCTGTTTGTAAACCAGCGCCTCTGTGGCGCTGAGGTCACACCGGTGCGCGGCCGAGCTCGATTCCAATTATGTCATGAACAACGGTGTTGTCCGCCGTGCGCTCGTTGCCGCTAATTGGTTACACATTTCTTTTCCAAACAGACATCACGTAGCATCGAAGCTTGTCCGTAATCACCGTGAGAGCTCACTGCTGTGCTCTCGTTCAGATGTCGGTTCTTATCGTCGGTTTGACCTTCGGTGTATTTCTGTGATAAATAAATTGGCGTCTTAAATCACGAGAACGGCAAATGGAGGGAACGCTTTGTAGATCACACGGACATCTATTACGTAAACTCGGTGTAATCTCTGCTGCCGAGACGCGGATGTAATATCGCCGTAATTAGATAAAGAATGGGATCTTTTTTTTTTTTTTTTTATGTGCTCCTTCTGCTCGGGTCAAAGTCTGCTTATTGGCCCTGCAGCTGGAGAGTTTAAGGTGCGGCTCTGTGACTTTGCTTCTTGTCCACCTGCTGACTAGAAAGCACGCTGACATTTGCCTAAAGTTTGAATACCTGCGCTGCGTAAACAGGGGGAAGCGTTGCTTCCACGTAGGGGGTCAGGGGGAGGATTATCTGAAACAATCTCATTCCATGCTTGTATCGGCCTCCTAGATGTTGTAACAAAACAGTCTAGTTTATCCAGTTTTGTATGAGACTTAAGATGGCACAGTTTGCTTTGATTAGCCGATTGGTAACTGGATCTATCAGTTTGTTGTTTGGTCTGCAGGCTGCTCATCGAGTCACTTTGTACTCCGATTTAAAACAACACTTTGGTGAGAAGACCATCTTCACAGCATTTTATTTCTGGGTCTGGAGCAGATGCAATATGCAATATTTGTCTGATACTGACCCTAAACTGGATATAAAATTGTACGTCGCTTCCGAGTTTGAAAAGTGGAGCCAATGTGGAAGGGCCCTAAAGTGCAATACCACCAATGGCCACTATGGGCGGGGTCCAAAAAACCTCTAGTGCGCTCCCAAAAAACATCAAGTTTTCTCATGAAATACAAAGTGGAAAAATGTTTATGGTTAATATGGTGTCGTTTGCTAAATTCACTCCTTTCGATCGGTGTTCTGGTGCTACATCTGGAAATAATTCCTATATTAAATCGATATTAGAGCTCAAAGACCGGTATATTTAGGGGCATGGCTGGTTTGATTGACAGTGTCCTTGCGGTCAGATTGAGTCAGATCCACCACTCGCTCCTCCCCAGCTGGTGCAAATATGGTCACTTCTGGCTCCAAAAAACAAGATGGCGACGTCTGAAATGCTGAACTCAGGGCTTCAGAACAGCAGTTCACAAACCAACATGTGACATCTCGCTCGATTGCTGCTTGATTTTGATGTACGACTCGTCGCTGGTTAAATCCAGGACAACAGCTCTGCCACCTTTTTTATGAGGCTTGTTTTATTTTTTGTGACAATGCCAATATCAGCCAACTAAAAAGCATAGATATAGAGGTATATATATATATATAAATATATATACCGCATGACTGCTTGTTTTATTAAAACTGATTGTGAAAACATGTTTTACCAAGATTCCGAGATCACTACAGGAATTTGATGACATAAGGCTGCTGAAAGGATCTGCATTAAGGACCAAAACCTCAAAATATTCGGTTTATTACCCTGAAAGAAAGTCTCCAAATATTGACATGTAAAAAGTTGGAACCGGTTAATTGAAGTCCACAACCTGGTGTTGACAATTTGCCCCCTATTTAAATACTGCTGTTTACCTCTTAAGTTGATTAAATTGATTAGGGGCTTATAATTTGGACACTACTACTACTATACTTTTTTTTTTGTATCAAAAAAGGAGAAAGCAGTGTTTTTCTGAGTTTGTTCTTTAATCTGCCCCATAATTAATTTGCATAATTTCCAAGTACAAACTCTAATTTCCTTCCACAGTAAACTCCCAGCTGTGTTGATTTAGTGTCTGATAACACGGTCTGAAATGGTCCTGCAACATGATTCCAGTGAATGTGTGGTTACTGCTAATTGAGCCTCATTACACATGTGACAAACAAATGAGCACGAAGTCTCCGCGTGCACACGACGCATGGCCGCGAGAAACTAACGTGACGCTAACGAGGAGCGTGCGAAGCTGCAGAAAACACACTCCAGCGTGTGTGTGTGTGTGCGTGTACGTGCACGTGCGTGCTCACCGCCGAGTCCAAGGGATCTGGCTTAATAGTGATTTAAGTGCATGTGAAGAGCTGCGATGCAGATGAAGGTGTTGTCAGGGCAACACCTGCGGGTTTTTCTGAAGCGACTTCTGGTTTCTGTCTGTCTGTGAGGACAAAACAAACGTGGATAAAAAGAAAACTAGTATTTGATATCACCTGATGGGTGTGGTGTGGTATCAGGAGAGTTCAACCTCCAGTTGTTGGAACAGCCTCACCTCTCCCTTTATAGTTGGTCGTAGTGTTTCACTGAGCTGCAACCAGGTGTTTGGTTTTTTTTATTCTTAAGAAGTAGAACAATTCAATTAGCTGCCTTATTTTGGCAACAGCACATTCAGTTATGATGCAATTTAATTCTCAAGACTTAGTATATTTCCTTGGCGCGTCAAAAGGGAATTTTCAATGACAAAAGAGATAAATTAACGAGTTGAACGAGGCCTCCTTCTGCTTATTTTCAGGGAAGTTTGATATATATATATATGACTGAATGTAAACCTGTCCTTGTGGAGTTAGTTTTCAGGCATCACCTCAGGCTGTTACAGCTAACACAGATTTTTATCCAACATTCATTGTTACTGCTGCGCAGCAAACAGGAGTTCACGTGCAGTGCACGTAAAATTAATGACATTTTGACACAAGCTGCAATTACTGTACGTACCTAAAACATGACCTAAAGTATCTGTATTGTATTCTAGTCAACATACAGTATGTGCATTTAAATGCACTGCAGTTAGAATAAAGCTAATAAATATCTTTTACTATACCTGTAGCCTTTTTTGCTCAGTTTACTGCGGCCGTTTTGACAGTTCATATTTTGTCCTTTATATTCTGCTGTAGATGTCGCAGTCATATATTTAAAGGTGTTTGTTTTCTTCACTGGGAACTGATTTGATCAGTGCTTGATGTCTGCTTTCACTCGGGATCAGCTCTGAGTCCTCCGTAGTAAACAGGTTCATCTCGGTTCAGTTAATCCAAGACAGGCTTTTAGTAACAAGACCTGCTTTCCTGATGAACCATCAGAGTCATCCTGAAGAGTCTGACATCCGCAGTTAAGTAAATGATTACACAGGCTTAAAACGCTGATGAATGTGAGTTCCTGTTTCCACACCGCAGTGCACGCCGCTTACATCAGCATTCCCCGTTAACTACTAATAACACAAAAGATGTGCAAGTTGATTTAGAAGAGAAATGGAAAAAAAAACAGGTTAAAACACACAAGTAATTCCCCACTGAAAGCTTTGTTCACTGTTTAATCTTTCTGACCCTCTTCTCTGCCATTAAAAGTTGAAGAGGCTGTAAATTGGCAACCGGTTCAGTTGCCAAAGAAACGGGTTTCTCAAGCTTTTAGTCGACACTGTTTCAGTAACGGGCATATTTCTGAGGGAGGTCCAATCAGAGGGCTGCATTTACCCAGCTTTACCTTTCTTCAAACAGACGCAGGAGAAGTGAGCGTCATTTAACAATGAAGCTGTGAGAGTATGTGTAGGTGGAGATTTGTAAAGGCGAGATTTAACGTGTTATAATATATTCATCTGGTGTCTGCTTGACAAATGACACTGTCATTTAGTTGAATTGCAGATTATTTTTCGAGCTGGGGAACCGTTAACACCTATGTTACGAAAACAGAACAATAAAAAGGTTTTCTTTTTCATCATAGCTCTGAATTGAGTTGTTGCGCTGCAGTATTCAATTGTTAAAGTCTGTTCCTTTTGAGTAGTGAGAATAATTACCCTGATTATTATGTTGATTATTTTTTATTGATGGTAATGAATGAATTATTTACTGTATTAAAATTCACTATGTTGTAATTCTCATCAGAATTCCCAAAGTATAACCTTCAGTTGCCTTGTTTTGTGAATGAAATTGTATTCGGTCTACAATAATAATTCTGGAGCAGAGGTCAGGAGAAAATCAATCCTTACTTTTCAGAGGCCTTATTTGCGTTGTGGTGAGGTCAAAGCTTTTTGGAAAGTAACAAATGCTGTGGTAAAAACTAGAAAACAAATATATGTTGGTTTGCCCGAGGAACCTGGTCAATGTAGGAGGTAGTAGAGAGGAAGGTAGAGGAAGTATTTAAATCCTTTACTTCAGTAAATGTTTAAATGCCAAAATATGAAATATATTTCATTACATGTAAAAGTCCTCCTTTCCAAACTGAATATCCTTTATAAGTTCAGACGGTACACAAAGTCCCCAGCTGTGGACGTTGTATTACAGATGCTTCATCAGCAAAATGTACTTATTCATTATCGATAGTTATACATATGGTTTTACTGCTGTATGTGTATGAATACATTTTAGATACTGTATGTAACAAACAAAAGCTTTAAGCACAAATACCTCAGTATTTAAGTGTAGTACTTAAGTAAATGTACTTAGTTGCTTGTGCTTTGATTAGTATCAGTGTAAAGTATATACGATTATATGATGTGATGAATCAGTCGCCTGCTGAGCTCAATCATGAATTATGTTTGGAATCAAATCCACTAAATTCTTCTGATTTTGACGCAGGCTTTTTCAAATGAGGCGTGACTCCCTGCATTTATTCTTGCAACACGTTTGGCTCCAAATTCGGATCCATATCTGATTTAGTTTGTTTACTGTGCTCTCATGTTTCCTGAATCCTGTTTCAAAAGCATCGATGCGTGAACAACTCCGCCTCGGGTGATGCTGAACAGATTGCAGTGACTCTCCTTTTGACTGGGCCTTTTTAACCACCATGTGGTTATCGAGGCTTCGGTCAGTGTGACACAGGCAGTGGGAGGTGTAGTATCTGTTCTTGTGAGTCAGGGCGTCAGAGGTGGTGCTGCAGTTCGTGACGCTGCAACTTAGCAACACCCGCGGCGCGAACATGCAGCCCAGCGGGAGGAGAGGAGCACCGAGAGGAGCGCCGAGAGCCGCCGCCTGCGTCGAAGAGAAGCGGCTTAATGCAGTTGGCCGCCTTGGCAACCGTGTGTGGGCGTCTGCTGCTGTTCTTGCAACCTGCTCTTGGGTAATGCCCTGGTCTGGGCGGAGGCAGGCAAATGGGGTGGGTGGTGAGGGAGGTGAGAGGGGGTGGGGGGGGGGGGTCTGTTATGGAAAAAGAAAAGGAAGAGAGCCATCAATTCAGCTACAGTGCACCCCTCCCTCGCCGCACGGCCTCTTCTTCTCCTCTACTCCCTTTTAATTTCCCTCTCTGGCTTCTCCTCTAGTGGCCTCCCTCTATTATAATCGTATTCTTTTATAGTCTGGTTACCCACGGCAACGAACGAGCCCATGTCGGCCAATGCGTGTGTGAACAGTGCCTGTTGGTACACGAGGACAAGAAGAAGAAGAAAAAAAAAAACACAAAAAAAAAAACAGCCCAAACAAGGCAGGCCTCGCTGCCAGAGGCTGATTGGTGCACAAAGGTCACCCTGACGAACCAGTACGACTCAATCCCTTTCTGCAGTGCAACCCTGAAGTCTCCCGCTAAATCCTGGCTCAGTGTTTCCCAAAGCCCTTCCGTGAAGCTGATCCAACAGCAGGAGCTGGATGCACGACTTATAACTGAGCACCTTTTGTTTATTTTAGTTTTTTTTTTAAGAGTCTAAATAGCATTTATTCACAGCATAACTGTCTGTCAAGGGGAGTTGGAGCAGAATTAATGATTCGCAGCCACTAGACTCCTCTTCCTCTCCAGACTTCTGTTTGAAGTGATGTTAAATCCGTCCACTTGCGTGTCGTGTTCCTGGCGATCGCGTTACCTTCCCTCCGTCCCGGCGAGACCTGCCAGCCGCGAGGTGTGAAGCCAGACTTCCACATTTGTGGCACACAGGTCATTTTCCCCGCTTCGCTTCACCAAAAGGCAGACGGGACTTAAAACCCATCTCTGTTTAAATGAGACACACGCACGCACGCACGCACGCACGACCCTGTGGGACGAAAAAGGGCCGAACTGCAATAGACAAACAGAGCTCCCTGATGATTCCTGTATTTATTGTGACGCAGCACTCTGTCATCTACACTCAAACACTTATATTTTTGACTCTGGCTCGGTTTAGATGCTGTGAACTAAAAACAGTAATTCTTTTTCTGATCGTGTATAAATGATGCAGACTGCTCGGTGCGTTTCCTCCACAGTTTTAGAGCCAAACAGGCAAATCAGTCATACTCCGTTATATAGTTTTTTTCACCACCAAGTGGAAAGGAGTTTTTAACCATTTGATAAATGAAAAATCATCAAATGCGTTGATATTACGTATTTGTTAATGCACTTTATTAACCTGCTGCATGCCTTTTGCACAGATTATGTTCTGCACCCTCAACACTCACAAGATTGACATGGAGAAGCTGCTGGGGGGCCAGATCGGCCTCGAAGATTTCATCTTCGCCCACATTAAAGGGATCAAAAAGGAGGTCGAGGTGTACAAATGTGAAGACGCTCTGGGCCTCACCATCACTGACAACGGAGCGGGTTATGCTTTCATAAAGGTAAGAAGAAACACAACCTCTCAGCAAAAGTCGAGTTGATGAATAAATAGATGACAAAGGCTCAAAATGAGGCTCAGTGTTCAAGGGGAGTCACTGAAACGTCTTCTGTGGGAAAAGCTGGAACTTCTGCTAAGTTAAAGGTACTTTGTTTTTAACGAAACTACTGTGGTGTCCTGTGTGCCACTATGTTGTTGTCTTTCATAGATATTTCTTTATCCAGTATGAGAAATGAGCTTCGATCATATAGCTTCAATATAAACAGTAGCTCATATCAGTTACATGTTTTTTATTGTCACGTAAAGTTGTGTTGGAAAAATGAATGTCAACACAAATAGATATTATGGATGTTATATGGTTAGAAATCCATAAAGGGATGTAGCTAATGAGCGGGATTTCATTTATTGATTCTTTTTGCAATCAGCCTCTTAATTATTTATGTAGACAAATATAAAATGATGATTACCCAGCAAAAGTTGACAAATTCTGAAGAAATATTTTTCTTGGATTTATTTCATAAATAGAGTGAAAAATTGGAACAAATAAACCATGTAATATATTGAAGAAATCTGGCAACAAGGCACCACTGAGTATCGACTACATTACAGGACACAAGTACAGAATACAGATATACAACTAATCCTTTTAGCTTTACTTCCATATAACCATATGTAATATACAAGGAAAATAATGGAGGTGGGTTTAAACACGTAGAACGAAGTAGAATATTAAAATCAATCAGACTCGTGTTTCCTTCTTTCTCCACTTGATTGATTTGTTTTCATGTCTGCCGTATTTAAAGTAGCTTCGCAGACTCCTTGTGGAAATCATAATTCACCACCTCTGCATGTAGCCTGTGCTGATTGATCCGGGTCTAATGAGCTTATCAGGTCTCGGTCATGTTGCTCCACCAGACAAGCTGCTCACGTGTGCCATCATGTGACGCAGCAACAGCACTGCATCCCCGTCATTAATATTAAAGCGTCAAACAGGTCGACTGAAGTGAACCACGGTTCATGCTTTCATTCAGATTTTAACCTTCGATGTCTGGGACATTAAACTCTTATATCTTTAGTGAAACGTGAAATGTGCTTCGCCTAATTCAGCTTTTCTGTCGCGTCCCGACAGCGTCACACCTTCTTGTGCAGTAAGTTGTTGATCGGAGGGGTTTATAGAGAATAATGGGGGTCATTAAGCAGTCAAAAAAAAACAAGTGTTGTGTCTTTCTGTGGAGGAGAAGAATATGATGGGAAATATTACATTGAAAAGCTCCTAAACCAGGGCTGTGCAGTTAGTAGAGCATCACAAGTGGTTGTTTCCTTTTTTTTTATTCTTTATTTTTTTAAAAGCCTTTCAAGTCCCATTCAGAAGTAAACTGTCTGTCCACCTGTGCTGAGTCGAGTGGTTTTACCTCACTGGGCTCACAAACAAGAGAAAATGTTCTCGTGGCCCGATACAAGCACACTTTGGTGTGTTCGGTCCGTCTGTATTTTAGTCTTGTGTTGCTTAGAAAAGAACAAACCTCTTCTCCTGTGGTCTATTTGCTGACCTGGAATTATATTTGTCTCTGACTGTTTTCTTTCCGTTGTCTCTCTCTCTCCCTCCCCCCGTGGCAGCGTATCAAAGAGGACAGCGTCGTGGACGGGGTGAAGGTGATCAGCGTGGGCGACCACATACAGTGCATCAACGGCCACAACATCGTCGGGACGCGGCATTACGAGGTCGCCCGCATGCTCAAAGAGCTGCCCCGAGACAAGAACTTCACCCTCAAACTGGTGGAGCCGATGAAGGCCTTCGGTGAGTGACAGACGAGACGCAGGAGAACGTGTCGGTGACGCTCGCGCTGATTCGGCACGTCGTCTTAACTGACCCACGTGGTCGAGGCACAACGCGCGTACAGCACCGACTAAAAGTGAAGCGAGGACGCTTTTTTTTTTTTTTTTTTTAGAAACAGTGCCACGAGTTGTTTTTATTTACCGGTTAACACCAAAAAAACAAACAAAAAAAAAGCCTACATGAAATCAATATTTGGTTTCCTTGTCCGTACATTTGCACACAGCTTCTGAAGGTGCTCTGCTGGTTACGTTGTTCCTCTGCGATGGATTTAATCTGCCTCAGTGTCTTCTGTCTCCCAGACTGACTGATGATGTCTCCGTGGGGAGTAGAGCTGCACGACTCTTGAGAAAATGAGAATTTTCTCGCTTCAAATTTGAGATTGTCGCTCACGATTTTCGTTTTAATATAAATGTTAATCGCATTGATTGATACGGAAGGAAACGCAACAACATGATGGTGTCTGATCAACTTTCAACACCGGACCGGAAACGCTCTTGTTGTTTTTTTTTTTAGCTTAATTGCAACAGCTTTAGGAACTGATACTGAACGTAAAAACAATCAACTTTAAACTTGCTTCGTCCCATTTAAACCTTTTGAAACAAGTCATTTTCTGCCCGCCGGAGTCTCTCCCTCGCTTTCACTGGGTTTATTTTTCTCACTGCTCTGCATCACCTGCTGTAATACTGCATAGTTATTTGCAGAGGGAACATGCAGGCACGCTTGTTTTAATGCAGCTGATCGCATAGGCTTTACGTTTAGAGGGCTATGACTGTGATGTCTTTCACGTAATAATCGTCCTCTTTTTTTTTTTTTTTTATCATTTATTATTTTGTGCCAGAAATGCTCGAGCCGAGGTCAAAGGGCTCCAAACCGGCCAGTGAGAACAAGATTGGGACGGGGAGAGGCACTCTGAGGCTTCGCTCCAAAGGTCCGGCTACCGTCGAGGATGAGGTACGTTTCTCTGCGTCTTCCTGCTGAAATGTTGCATTAATACAAAAAGATTCTGATTCGACCTCGAATGTTTGCCTGTGATAAAGTAAAAGAAGAAAAAACCCCCAAAAAAAACGACCGTTATCAGGCGATGCTTTGTTATTGCTACATGCCGTCTTCATCAGTGGAACTGTGAATGTTAATGAATGAATGAACAATTAAGCGCACAAAGAGAAAATTATGTTCGCGCCGAAGAGCCGAGGAATTAACAGCTGAAGTCGTTTGTGCGTTCCAGCCGACAGAATTTGAGGAGAAAGCCGTAAAGAAAGTAGACGACCTTCTGGAGAGCTACATGGGCATCAGAGACACTGAACTTGGTGAGGACACGTTTCTATGAGCGACTGTCAGTCTGGTTTACATGATTTACTCTGGCTGTGAAGGTTACTTGTTGTTTGCTGCTCTCTGGTCATTGTAACAGCTTCGCCTGGCTGGAACTAATTCCGTCTCCGACACGGGTCTCGTTTCAGAGAGCTGTTGAGTCATTCTGGAGGTTCGTTTGTGATGATGTTGAACTGTATTGTGTAACAGTGAAAGGTCTTATGTAGTCTACCCTCACCGATACAAATGAGGAGGACAAAAATAACAGAAAACACCCGTCAATGTAACGCGAAACAATTCCCAACAGCATCACAAACTCCAGTCTCCGAAATGACCGTGCAGTTTAATGCCGGACTCTTGGAGTGTTTTCATTAATATTCATTAAGAGTACGAGATTAGATGGGTTCATATCCTGGTTTAGTTCAAGTACTCTGGCTTTACTGTGTGCAGCCTTCAGCCATCACACGGGAACATCACAGGTCTCAGTATGTTTAATTCAGCGCTCTAATGTCCTGTTAGAAAGTCAGGATGTAAGCTGGTTTATGTGAATCTGCTGAACTGAAGCTTCTGCGTCGCTCCAGTAGTGAAGTGTGTGTGTGTGTGTGCGTGTGTGTGTGTGTGTGTGTGTGCGCGCGCGCTCTCTTTCCTCTCCAGCTGCTACGATGGTCGAGGTCGGCCGTGACAAGAAGAACCCCGACGAATTCGCCATGGCGCTAGACGAGACCCTCGGAGACTTCGCCTTCCCCGACGAGTTCGTCTTCGACGTGTGGGGCGCCATCGGAGACGCCAAGCAGGGAAGATTTTAAGTTGGCTGCTGCCCCGCACACACACGCACGCACACACACACACACACACACACACACTCTCACACTCCCCAGTTCACCTCCTAATATCCTCAGAAGCCAACTGGACAACCTTCAACCGGTGGGGAGGATGAAGTGTTCTCACCATCACTTTTTAGTCGTATCTACGCTGTCGGCTGGAGTGTCTTCAAACGTACGGAATTTAACGTTGTCAGCGCTTTGCTGTGGTCTCGTAAAGAACACCCATGAAATGTGGAATGCCGTTTCCAACGCCGGACCTCCCTCCAGCACGCTGGCGAGTTGCTGATTAATTCCAGACGTTGTATAAAGCTTTTCGCGCACCACGTCCGGCGACGGGAGAAATGAAGCTGCTTCGTCCCTCGGTCGAGTCAAACGAGTCTGTCACACTGGGTAGAAATGGTACCCGCACGACCTGGAATTTTAAAACGGTCCCTCAGTTTTGATCACATTTTCTAGCTGATTAATTTTGAATATACAGATTTAACACAGCTTTTTATAGGCTTTTTTTTTTTTTTTTTTTTTTTTAAATATGTGAATGTGCTGCTAATTTTACAGCAGCATTGTGTAATTAGCGTAATCATAGTGATTATAGCAATATTTCTTTCTCCTGCAACCTTTTTATTCTTTTAAAACGTCAACTTTGGCCACGTTCACATTGCTAATTATGTTTTCTTGAAACTTCTCCGTGCCCTTACGCATCTCAACTTTTGCATCCAACTTTCAGACTGAGAGATACTGAATGCCTTCAGCCAAGTCGACAACACACATTCCTTATATTTCTCACGTTCTCGTAGTCTGTGATGGTGTCATGAAATGAGGCGTAGCGATGCACGCTTATTATTATGTTTTTTTCCCCCTATAATTTATTTTATCATTAAAAAAAAATAATCATATGCTGTATAAGATGTTTTATGAAAACTTGGCTCGACATGAAAGCCGCGTCTGGAACGGGATCAATTGCAATCCGATGTCTTAAATATATGCACTTGCATTAATGTAACTGCACTATCTTGACTGTAAAGAAGAACTTAAATAGTGATTTGATTCGTGTCATCTACTTGTCTGCTGCAGTTGCATATCGTTTGACAAACCATAAGGGATCACTACTGTTGCATAGACAATAAAATTTCATAAAAACCGCCGTGAATGCGTCCTGATGCTCACGACAAAACGACACGGCTCAATACAACAAACTTTTAATCGCAGACTTGTCCGTGTACAAAATACATCAAGACACTTCACCAAAGTTCCCTTCCCTCATTTCAAGAGTTTAACAAAGCCAGTAAAAAAATATGAAGAGTGGCGTCACTTCACGACAAAAAAAAAACAATTATGTTGCTAAAGCAGAATAAGTGTACATGAATTGGCAGGATTAAATGAATAATAATTATATTAAAGACTGTGGACGGGAAGATAAATCAGTAGTACAAAGTCCACGTAGCACATGGTGAATATTGTCACAGATATAACTCGTGTACTGTAGAGGATCTTTGGAAGCACATCACTGTAGGTGTTAGAATATTTATCTTGACTAACATGAAGTACAGTGCAAAAGAGGAATCCCCCCCCCCAAAAAAAAAGAAGTTTAGGAACGGTTGCCGCGGTGCACGAACGGAGTCCATCGCAGCGACGGAGCAGGAAGACGCTGTAACCTGCACGAGTGAGCGTTTTAACTTGATCGACATCAGCACCTGACGCGTCTTGTCTGACCGCCGGCACGTGAACATTTGCGTTGTCGCCGTGGGCTGAAGCAGAGAGGGAGCGAGCGAGCGCGCACAATTTTGTGCGAAACTCCAAATAATCGAGAGGTCCCATTTAAAATTCTTCAAGACGGTCTACGACAGTGAAGCGGCGAGCGGGGCGTCCCTGTCCGAGACCCCGACGAAGGCGCGTCGGTTTCACGTCCGCCGGGAACATGGGCGTTCCGCCGTGACGTCGGCGGGACCGCGTCCGGCGCAAAAACTCCGTGTCGGAAAGAGTCTCCAACCTGGAACGACACGATCGTCGCTCCCCCTTTTCGTGACGCAAAACTTTGACGTTTCTCTGCTGTGAGAAATCACAAAAGTGCGCGTTACCGGTGGTCAGAAAAACGTGTCTCGCTCCGGTGACGTCGATCGAGTGACGAAACGTACTCATGGAGGCTGTAGCTGCCCGCCGGCCTCTAACCGCGCGCAGCAGGAACAGTCCGAACCTTTTGCTCTGCCCTCCCCCCCCCCCCCCCTTCCCCGTATCTCAGTTTTTGTTGTTAAAAAAAACCCATTAAAACTCTAGCGGTTGAACCGATTTCAGTCTGTTCAACGTGTATTCGTGAAAACGAAGACTTATGGCGGTCTGATGACAAAACAAAACATTTTACCCTCATCGAGCACCCGAAGATGCGTCCGCCGGTGGGAGTCAATAACAGACGGCCGTTAACGTGGCGAGCGTCGGGTTGGTTATATCCTCTACAGACAGCAAAGTACGGTATATGGCATTTAGTTAACGAGAGTAGCTCACGACTACACATGATTTAAAAACAAAAGGACGAGGACGGGAGAATGAGGAGTAGTGGTGGGAGATGGGGAAAAAAAAACCAACAAAAACAAACTACGGGACAGAAATACTCAAGCACCTTTTAAACGGTTGGCTTGGTTCAGTCAGTGAGATGAAGCCTCGCTGTCAAAACACCGGGAGCTCCGCGGCACAGGCTCGGGGGTGGAGGAAGCGTAGCCCTTACAGCCTGATGCCCGACTCGGCCTCCTCACAGCTCGTCTCCGGCGTGAGTCTGCTTGAAGGAGTCGCCCGTCAGTTTCTCCTGTGCCTCCTTCATGCCGGACACGACTGGGTGGGAAGAGAAGGAGGGCAGAAAACACCGTCACTGTCAACTTCTTCTCGAAAGCGGTCAGTACGTTGACATTACTACGTTTCCCCACTGCGGGATCAATAAAAGTCTAATCTAATCTAATCCTGTGATCTTTGTGAACAGACTATAATAACCGTGTGGATTCTTACCTTGTTCCGCGCTGCTGTAGAAGTACTTGTAGTTGGGGTTGCCGTTTTTGTTGGTGATTTCCGGGTGGACTTTGCCGCTGGGATCTGTTGGGTGGAAAAAGACGAGTTCGTTCAATTCGAATCCGAACAACAAAAAGATCGAACCGTAAATTTCATTATGGATTGAACAAACGGTTGTTTTTTTTAAGATGAATTTCATCGGCCTCTTTAACTCCCCCCCCCAAAGGTCAAACTCGCCTATTCAAATGGACAGTTTTGTCAGACCACAGTCCAAAATCCACGTTGCAGAAGAGGTATCATTGTAAAAGTTTCTTTAAACTAATTGATTTATCATTGTGTTTGTAAAACCGTAAAAAAAAAAAAAAAAGGTTCTCTTCTTGTTTTGTCGGTCCAACAGTCAAAAACTCAAATGTATTCAATCTACAACGGAGACAAACGGAGAAAAACTGCAAGCTTTTCATTTGAAAGGCTGGAAACAGAACATTTCAGGCTCTTTGTGCTGAAACCAAGTAATCGGAAATTAAAATTGCTGCCAGTTATTTCACTGTCAGTTGGCTGCTTAACAAATTGTTTGAGACCTTCAGTCATTCAGCTCCTGCTAATTCTAGAAATTAAATTAAAGGCAATACTTTTTTTTAATTTGCCTTTTCAGCTTTAAATTTTACTCAAGTTATTAAGTTTAGTGTTGGATATTGTTTTAGTTCAAGGTTTAAACAAATCAAATTGACCGTAAAAATAAAATCTGTTGCATTTCAACCTTAATATTCTGTACTGCTGCGTAACGTTTCTGTGATTAGCTCCTCTAATATTTAAACTCATATAATAATAATAATAATAATAATAATAATATAATAACTCCCTCCTCTTTATTCTTCTATCCAAACACCACAGTGATGTGATTATCGTTACTTTTTGTGAAGTTTTTTTTGTATTCTCCATTTGGTCCAATAGGATTTGCAGTTAATTTATGAATCATTGTAATCCACTAACTGGTTTGATTAAAAGTGTTCAGTATTTTGCAAACATTGTCGGCCCTTCAGACGTTTATCCACCAAAGAGTACAATTGGGGAGGCGTCACATCGATCACAAATTCCTTCTGAAGCCTGACAACGAGTACAAAAAAACAAACAACTCTTCCGTGGGAAGAAGATAAAGGACTTCAGCAGCAGCCGATGATGATGATGTGACCCCCACAGAGCCCGACGGCATTGCTCAGCTTTCGACTACTAACCACCCCCGCCGTTTATTCAGGGAGTGAAACTGTTCAGTCGGTCTGGCCGAAGGAACCCCAGAAGGTGTTTACACGAAAGGTCGGATTAAAACCGCTTCCTACCGAGGAAAAGAATCCGAGGAATGTATCCGCCGTCCGGGCTGAAGGCTTCGTCCTTCGGCTCCTCCTCGTCCTGGTCAAATGAGGGAGAACTGATCATTTACAATTCCCAGGAAACTGCTCATGTCGGCTTCGTAGCACGAGATAAAACGCAAAGAATCATGTACAGGTGCGCAACAGAATAAAATAAATCCCAGGTGAACCAAAAAAAACCTAAAACGTAAACTACAGGAAGTAGCTGCCTGTAAGATGAGTCCACATTTCCTCACCTCCAGGTTGATCATTACAAAGTTGTGCGCCAGTTCGGAGATCTCCTTGGATTCAGCGAATTTGGGCTTCAGTGCTGATGGTAAAAACAACAATACAGTTAATAGTTCTGTTGCACTGCCATCAAATCCAGGACTCACAGAATTTGGCCCATTTTGGCATAAATAAAAAAAAAAAAAAGTGACTTAAATGATCAACTCTGATTAATTCATGTTCCTAATTCCATAATTTAAAAGGCATGATGGGACAGTTGTGAGTTTTGTTTTACTTAGAAAGAAGAAAGGTTTGTAAACTTGTAGTAATCAGAATAATCGTCCCCTCTGATTGGACGTTCCTGCACGTGGAAGGGCGTGGACAATTATTTTACCTTTGCAGGCTCCACACCAGCTCTTGTGGATGAGGACCATCACTGGCAGCCCGCTGTCAATTTAAAAACACATGAGCAATCACGGCCAGAACCAAACGGGTCAAAGAAGAAACAGAAAACGACTCTCTCCGATGCGTGTTTGTAAAGCAGCACGTGAAAAATAAAAAAAACCCCTGCTCTTTGAGACTAACGTGAACTGACACCAGCATTGTCGGTGTGATCCCGTCGTCAATGGAAACAGACATTATTGATTATTGAAAAGCCGTTTCAGGTCTCGGGGTGGAAGGCCTTCCACTAAAGGCTGCTCAGCCGGCCTTACGGGAAGTGTTCGGGATATTTCAGCTCACCTGGCCTCGGCTTCCTTCTTGCCATCATCCAGCGTCCTCCAGTGGATGTTGTCTCCAAATCCTGCCGGGAAAAAGAATTAATGAGCACAACCAGCATTGTGTAACTGCTATTATATTTCCACAGCAGGGTGGTTCTACCCTAAATACACAATCAATACAAAGAACTGTGAGGAAACTGTGAGTCAAATACAACCGAATGGCAGTAATTCAATACCAGGGTGTTCTGTCACCTAGAAACTGTTGAGCTAATGTAGCTGGTAGGTTTATAAGTATAAAGTATTTTAACATTTAATGAAGGCACTTCAAAGCACTCAAACATGAGGATTTTGTCATAGTTTGTTAATTTTTCAAAGTAAAAGTAAAAAAAAAAAAAAACTTAAAGACAAACTGCACCTTTCTGCAGAGAGTTTTAATGCATTACTTATCCCCTGCACATTAATACATGTATGCATATCCCAGAAGTTATCTTGATCTCAGTGGAGACAACATTAAAGTCTTTTAGGTGTGTTAGTAATAAAACAAGTCGGTTAAAATAACCTGAAAAACTGGAAAAAAAAAAAAAAGATGCTGCGTGGCTGAAAAAAAAAACAAAAAAACCCCCCACACCTCTTTGTGTGGTCGTAAACTACCTGTCCGGGACACGGACTTTGTCCAGGATGCGCACACAAAGACACGCCAGCGGAAACACTATCAATGAAGCTGCACACACACACACACACACACACATCTCCAGCTCTAAATAATACATTTACTCTGAATATGAACCCACCTCTATCGCTGGCGGCGTCGACGACCTCTTGAAAACCCGACAGCGACAATAAAACCTGTAAAAAGG
Organism: Embiotoca jacksoni; assembly: GCF_022577435.1. Classification (NCBI taxonomy): domain Eukaryota; kingdom Metazoa; phylum Chordata; class Actinopteri; family Embiotocidae; genus Embiotoca; species Embiotoca jacksoni. The sequence goes on along the minus strand of NW_027185363.1, from coordinate 11,108,561 downwards.
AGAAAACGGCGACGTTCATTGGAGACGTTTGCATTTTGCCTGGCTTTTTCTTTTTTTTTTTTCTTCTTTCTTTCCCCCCCTTCTTCTTCACAACTACGGCTAGCAGGAGCAGCACGGTAACGGCAGTGACTTGTTCTTGTAAAGCGGCGACCCCGGATGTTCAACCGCTACTTTTCACAATAAAAGTTCCTGCAATAAAATTGGGTTTACCAGGTTGTGCGCGCGCGTGTGTGTGTGTGCGTGTGCGTGCGTGTGTGTGTGTGTGTTCTCGCCTTTGCTGATTGGCCAGCAAGAGAATTCGTTTTCCATTTTAGGGGGGGGCCGTTCTCATGACGTCACATCCACACAAACCGCGTGCTCCCTCTCCTGTCAGATGGTCAAGCCAGACAACGAAACGTCGGCACGTCACCGGAAATGCGCAGTTTAAAAGCCTCCGGATACGCAACAAAGACAATTATTTAAAAATACATACGCATCGAAGCTCATTTAAAAGTACGTTATATATATATTATTTTTTTTATTGTTTTACAATAGTGCTGTTTTCTTCACGCGAACCCGGGAATGTTCTATTGAACGGAATTATGGGATGTTCATCGTGGAAGTCAGAATCGGAAGTCCGTGTTGTTGCTGCCGTCTTGACCGCTAAAGGTTTAAAGCTGTGCTGCTTTGCTGCTTCATTAGTACCGAGAACAGTTCAGCGGAACTCGCAAGTTAATTCCCGACCACAGGTAAATCAAATACAAGTTTCACTTGGCGGTAAACGTCCGAAGTTTACTGTCGTATAATTTTTATTTGACGTTAAACTCGGCTGTCGTCGTCGCTGTAAAACACTGAAGCTTCGTTTCGTTAGCCGCCGTGCTAGCATTAGCTTAATTAGCCTGCTAGGTTGCTATCTAACCAGCTACAGTTATTTTAGACGCCTCATGTGATTTTAAAATCGTACACCGTACGTGTACTTTTCCTCGCCGCGTCCAGTTTATGCGGCTCTACGCGTGCGGTGGTTTCGGCCCAGCTGTCTTGTGAGTCAACAGTCTGCGAGCTTTATTGAAAATGATTGTAGCTCTCGTTGTATTTCAGCCACCACATGCTCCTCACGAACCTGCGTGCGGTTTTCATGGACTCTCGGATTATTATTATTATTTTGTGTTTTTTTTTTGTTGGTACTTTTCTTGTTGCATTCATGTGAAAAGCTTGATGATGTTAACTGTGTTTTCTTTATTTTACAAAACAGAAAAAAAAAAAAATAAAACTATGAATCAAGAGAAGCTCGCCAAACTTCAAGCCCAGGTCCGGATAGGAGGAAAGGTACGGGTCCTACTCGTGTTAAGTTTTCTTATTTGGTTCTGTTGACACATGTCCAGGGTTTTCAAGCACTCCCGGCGGGGTGGATCAGTTATTTTAAGGAGTGTGATGGATCCGGCAGGTCTTTTCCTCCTGACCTCAGCATTCCCTTTTATGAGGTCGAGCCGTGGCCCCTTCTTCGTCTGTGGCCTCTGGTGGCTTTGTTCAGACTAATTGTGAGGTCTTCAGCCACACACTAGGTGGCGTTATTTGTTATTTTTTTTTTGCTGTTTAGAGGGCTTGAGTTTTTTTTTCTTTTTTTTTTTTTCTTCTTCCCCAGATTGCACCACACTGAAACTCTCAAATAAAAGTACATTTATTTCACTGGTGTGTGTGTGTGTGTGAGCATAATTGAAAAGAAGGTCTCACAGTGGGACACTCCAGTCAAGAGTGTGAATTTATGGTTCTCTTAAGAAACAAAATCTCTTGATTATAAAGACGTTTCAGTTATGGACTTCTCTTAAATAAAAAGCTCGTTCAAACTAGCGGATAACAAAAATACCTTGTTTAATCAAATCAAACCCATAATTCATCGTAAGTGTCCAATCTCGCAGCCACGATGATAAAGCCGTTTTTAACTGTATATGCTTTAGCGAAGCAGTGTAGCTTTAACTTTCACTTCCCTTTCTTGTGTGCAGTATTTTGCTTATTAGTGCATCAAGAGCACTTATTTGTTTCATAACAATCAGATTAATGCGATGCTTCCTTTACTGTTTTGCTGCAGTTGTCAAAGTCCTTTTAAACTCGTGAAGAATTAATACCATAAAAAACAGGAGAAATGGGAAGTTTATAAACAACATCTGTAATTGATATGATGTCGGTAATATTGAAGAGCATATATTCTTAGAAGTACAGGTGCCCCATATCCACTGTGGTTATCAGCTCTACTCTGCTGGACTTTAAAGTTGCAGGTTCCTTTTGGATTTGGTTTTCCACTGCAGATGCTACTTTACTGATACGACGCTCCATGAAGCCGTCACGTCATCTTCAACATGATGCATATAAACAGAGGAACTCGTGTACCTTCTGACCACTGTGTGGATTTTTGCAGTTTGTCATCAATCATGTCGACCAGTGAATAAAAATAAATAAAATTGCAGCCGCTGCAATAGCTCGGCTAGATGAGAACAGATCTGAGCAGGACGTCCCGTGTTGGGCATGCGGCGAGGCGGTGATTGTGATTGTAGAAAGGAGAGTGTGGCCTGGTGGTATTTAACCGTTTGACCCTCCGGTTCTCTCTCTAAACCAACACCTGTTGTTTCCTCAGGGAACCGCCCGCAGGAAGAAAAAGGTTGTTCACAAAACGGCGACAGCTGACGACAAAAAACTGCAGGGCTCGCTGAAGAAACTGGCCGTGAACAACATCGCAGGGATAGAAGAGGTGAGCAATCAAAGGGAAACTAATGTCACTGTTCTACTTTGTCTGCACTCTTTTTGTTGTTGTTGGTGAATCCTGAATCTTTTATCATTGCCAAGTTGTAAGACATGAGGAGAGATGAAAGACGGGGAGTGCCTAAGTGAAGTGTTCTCCAATCATTGTCATCGTCTGGTTTATTTTTAGGGAGCTTTCAGCAAACAAGCTCGCCGCAGAGTGTCTGAGTTACAGGAAAGCACAAAAAAAGACACTCAGTTCACCTGTTTGATTTACAGTGAATTGTGAAGATAATTACTACAAAATTAAAGCCAGTAAACATTCTATTTGCTCTGTAAAGCTCTGATTTTTGGCCTATATTGCTCGAATACTATGCTATTGCAATGAATACATAGCTGTGTTTACCACGTCAGCTCACCCATGAATCACCTTTATGCCTTAACCAAAGATAATTACAACGCGCACGTTAAAACATACAATACTACCGACATCTCTGGACGGAGAAGAGTCCTGCATCAGGATAGAGGCTCTAATGGTTTCTTTGTCCCTTAGGTGAACATGATAAAAGACGACGGGACAGTGATCCACTTCAACAACCCCAAAGTTCAGGCGTCTCTGTCCGCCAACACCTTCGCCATCACGGGCCACGCCGAGACCAAACAGCTGACGGAGATGCTGCCGGGCATCCTGAGCCAGCTGGGAGCCGACAGCCTCACCAGCCTGCGCAAGCTGGCCGAGCAGTTCCCACGGCAATGTGAGCGCACGCGCTCGCTCGCGCACACACACACACACACACACACACACACACACACACACCAAAACAAAACAAAAAGGCTTCAACACTCGCTGTGTCAACGTCAGGGTTCACTGAGGCCGTGTGATGTCAGTCATATTCAGAAGACGGTGCGGAGAGCTGCATGAAGTGGATCAATGCTGTCAGTACTAAGATGAAACAAGTTTAGCGCAGTGAGAGAAGAGAAGAAAAGTTCAGGTGTTTCTGTTCACAAACACGCACACACGCCCTGTTGACACAACTGAATCAGACACGAGCAGATGCTCACGGCTGAACTCGCTTAAAGCACAACCTAAAATATGCCGCCTCTTACATTTGTGTGCGCGCTGACGCAGATTTTTTTGTGGCAGCTTTGTACAGCAGTGGTTTCTTTTGTTTCGAATTGTGGAGATTAGATGTAAATATAAGCTGGAGAAAACTGGTTGTGGAACAAAAACAAGTGGCGAAAGAGCGAACACGACAACGCTGATACCTTCCGGTCCGAGTCCAGCACACCGTCTGAACATCGCCATGATTCAGCCTCCGTGTGCGCGTGGATGAGAATGAACCCGGCGACGCAAACATCGCACACGGGAGCAGCTCTTCCACTCGGAAACACAACGAAATCATGTGATGCAAAGTTGAGTCCAAAAACCACTGCGAGGTCCTTTTTTGGTCCTGGAGCTTTTCAGCGTGTTCGATGCTCTTTGACCACATATGGAGTTCGTCAAGGAGTCACAGACGATCTGTGAAAGAAATGGACTATTTGTGTCGGTGGGGGGGAAATAAACGCACAGCATAAAATTCTAAGAAATACCAGTTTTATTCAAGTCTGCAGTAATAATGAAGGAACTGACTATTCGAAGCTAAACTTTTGATTAAATTTTTTTCCATTCGCTTTAGCAGCAATGGAGATGAAAGCCGTGAAGGAGGAAAATGCGGAGGAGGAGGAGGACGACGACGTACCAGGTATGGATGAAGATAGTTTTCCCTTTGTGCTTGTTGTGCCTACAATAAAACAAAAGTTTATTCTCGGTAAAAAAGATTACATCAGATCTGACATCTGTTCGGAGTAAAATTACCATTATATCACAAAGTGTTTATTTTATAAAAGTGCTTTTAAATGGTTCATTTTAATGGTTCATTTAAATGGTTCATTTTAATGGGTCAGTTGCAGAGCATTAAGAATCTAGTCTTTGTTTTTTAATCATTTGCGTGCTTGTGCGCTTTCAAAACAAAACCCTGATTTCCTTTTGTTGTTTTCTGTCTTTCAGATCTCGTGGAGAACTTTGACGAAGCCTCAAAGAACGAAGCAAACTGATGAATTCTCTTTATTCTTTTTTTTTTTTTTTTTTTTTTTTTTTTTTATTCCCCCTGGTCGGCCGTTTTTAATTTTGCTTTTTACGTCTCGCAGACTCACAGAGGAGCATTTCCTCTTGTGGGGAAGCAGTTGTTAAAGGTGCAGTGCATCATCTCCGGAGACGTGAACCACTTTGGTTTTGCCTTCTGCAGACGCACAACAACAACAACAACAACATGCACATATAGGTTTGATTTCAGTAGGCGGTGATGTTACGGACGCAGCATCTGTACGACTCTCAGCACGCAAAGGACTCAAACAACTTTAGAAATAAGCTTCTTATATGATTAAACGGGGCTAGTATTTAAGAGATTGTTTATTAAATTACAATTCAAGTGAATGGCGGATATCACTTGAGATTATAGTGGTGATTATCAATTTAATAAACATTTTGGGCTATTGATGTTTCTCTGTTCATTATAGAATATTACTTGACAACAAAAAGTCAACAGTAGAAACATTTCCTTTCATGTCTGCTGTGATTAGCTTAGATTTAAAGACGGTGGGCCTCTTACTTCACACTTCCTTGAATTCATAGATTGCTGAGCTATTATGTAACTCAATAATCTGACGGGTAAATGGAAAGATAAATAATTTGTACAAAGAAACACAATAAAATGAACTTTTAGTTAAAATGAGACAATTTCTATATTCAACTTTGCATCAGTCAAATACTTAACAAAAATGTAAATACATTTAAACAAATGTAGTGAAATGCAACTCGCATGTCACAGAATGGAAATATGCAAGTAGGTAACAGTATCTTGAAATGCTAAAGTAAACAATTTCCCCCCACTGACAATAATTAAAAATTGTATTATTGATTTTTTTTTTTTTAAGTTAAAATACCCTTCACAAAAGTGTATTTTTTTTTTATTATTTTAGTGAATAACTTATATTATTAAAAAGTTTTGCTTCAGATGAGTAATATGAAAACCTAACTTTCTGTCCTGTAAACTTTTGTGCCTCCTCACATTACTTTTACTATTTTATAGTGTAATTGTTTGGCTGATCAATAATGAAAATATAGGTTGCCCTCTGTTTGCGACGGTGAAACAATGCAGCTCTGAAATTACGATTTAGTTCTGCAAGTAAAGAGGGGTTAACGGAGTTTGGGTGGGTTTTTACACAAATCACAACATCCCCTTTCATTGATCAATGTGTGACGCTCCGCTGCTGCATCGTGCTGATCAATGGCTCCGCTGCGAGTCATCCTCCGAGCGGGCGGACAAGGTTACGCAGGATGGATGAGCCATTTTGGCTCCAGGGGTCGGCGTGAGCGGGACGGAGCTGCGGACCCGCCCCGGGGCTCACCACATCACCTTCCGCCCGGTTTTGAGCCAAAATGTCCCTGATGCGGCGGCTGGACCACAGTGCAGGGCTTGTGTGGACGGAGCCGAGCAGCACGAGCTGCGTCGAGTTTCACAGCAACAGCTGGATCAAAACCGGAAGCTACGCGCTGGTCCCTAGAAAATAAAAGTTCGAGGGGGGGGGGGGGGGCAACCTTTGCACGAGTCGGTGGGAAATAAAGGCTGAAATCAATTATTAAATCACAATTAAATCTTATTCCGCGGTGTTAAAATAAAACGTTTAAATATTAAGTGCTGCACTTATACAGTTTGTATTTAGTGAAGTTACTGAGAACTGCTCATTCTAGATACAGCAACTAATCCCTCAGTTTTTTTGGAACAATTTAAATTCAAAATCACCAAATTTGGAGATACGTTGTTTTTACTAGACATACAGGCTATGAAAAATGTAATCTTAAAAAAAAAAAAAAAAAAAAAGCCTTCAGACAAATATATTGTTGTAAAAAGTACAATATCGGTCTCACTTAGTAGAGTTGAATTCTAAAGTTGCATAAAGTAGAATAACTCAAGTAAAAATACCACAAAAAAAAAAAAAAATTCTACTTGAGCAAACGTACTTAGTTAAACTCCACAACTGGCTTTACCTGAGCGAAACATCTGGATACTTCAAACGTACAGAGTCGGAGGTGTATTTTGAAAGGTGTAACCGGAAGTGTGAAGTCTCCCCGTTTGTTTATAACTTAACGCTTCTCCTTATTTTCCCAGTATTAAACCTTGGGGGAGGGATCCTCCGAGCGGTTGTCGCACAACTACGGCAGACTACAGGCTGTACTTTCCGACTTGTGCTTGTTTTGAGTCGGGCAAGGCAAGGCAAGGCAAGGCGGGAGGAGGAGGAGGAGGAGGAGGAGGAGGAGGGTTAGGTCCAACCCGAGGATACTCAGAAATAGCTCCGAGAGGCGATTTCGGTATGACGGATGCTAACGGAGGGGCTCCGCGGGACTTTACGTAGAGATGAGGATTCCTCCGGTGAGTAACTGGGTTTGTTTTTTCCGTGACATTTCACAGGTCTGTTGTTGCTCCGACGTTCACACACACCGCCATTACAAACGGCAACCGAAAGTGTGTGTGTGTGTGTGTGTGTGTGTGTGTGTGTGTGTGTGTGTGTGTGGATGGCTGCCGGGGTTATTTTACGGTCTGTTTCGCCGGTTAAACGGCGTCTAGGAAAAGGTGCCGTTTTACGGGCAACTCTGTATTTTTTATTTATTTATTTATTTAAAAAAAAAAAAAAAAAAAAAAAAAAAACGCTATTAGTGCGACGGGGTGGTGGTGGTGGGGAGGTTTAAAAGACTTCCAGTGACTGTGTGAAATGAGCCGAGTCAACCCCCGGAGGAGGAGAGCCGTTTGAGGGTAAACCGTTACGACCGTTCGCCTCGCAGCTCACCGACTCGGCGGCGGTGCGACTGTCCGTCAGAGCGGCGAGTCGCTGCCGTCACTCGGCGCACGACTGCCCGCTGAACCGTCGTGGGCTAACACTAGCTACTTCACTCCCCTGCTGCTATTCATTGCTATTATTCAGCTCTCTCTATATATATATATATTTTTTTTTTTTTTTTTAATTTTACCACACTGTTGAGGCGACTCGTTGGTAACTGTTTTGGAAACTTACTCGTGGCCTTTTTTTTGTTTGTTGTTGTTGTTGTTGTTGTTGTATTTAGTGTGGACGTTAAATTTAATTTGAGCTAGCAGCCCAGCTAATGCAACTGTCTTAAGTTCTGGTGCAAACAAACCCCAATAACTGTTTTTTTAATTTTTTTTTAAATATATATATATATATAGCTGCACTGATTTAACCCATTTTTTTTTCTTGAATATCACAGAGTAGTTTTTTTTGTTTTTTTTCTCCATGTGTTTTCCCAGACTACCCGTGAATAAGATTCACCCAGCCAGGCTGTGCTTGGCCTGCAGGCAGCAGGCACAGCCACAGTGCCACTTATGGTTGCATAATGCAAACTAATGGTCATTTCTCTGCTCCTAAGAGTTGGTTGGGTGAGGTTTGTTGGTGCCATGTCTTTTTTTTTTTTTGCATTTACCTCATCATTTGGTCTGCAGGCCTTAGTCAAAGTCTGGAGGTGGATTTATGAGGAAGTGGGCCCCAGCCCAGTGCCACCTTGAATAGTCATCAGCGGGGAGGAATTAAAAATGAATTTGTGACTCCGGAGAAAGCCACATCACATTCATATCAAAGTGTATTTCTTTTAAACACTCAGACTCTGCAGGTCTGCTGTGAGTTGGTCGTCTCTCCGGCCCGGACCGACTGATCCGTCGGTGCTGGACGTGAAACGAGAGACGGGACACTTGATGAGGGTTATCACCTGAGAAACGAGAAGATGATATCCCGCTCCATCTTCAGGTGGTATTAAAACCCAGAGGGGGGGTGAATGGGTTGACGGATCCAACAGGCGCCCGTGCAAAGACGAGCTCTCGTGTGTGCAGAGACTTCCCAGATGTAGGTTACTGTATGCTTTCAGAAAGTATTACAAGTCTCTCCCTGATGGCAGCCCAGCAGCTTGTCTCCCCGTGCTGGTTTTTCTGTCTTGTGGTGGTTAAATGTAGATCAAAACATAAGGGAGAAAGGAAGCTCATAATAGCTTTTGACACTTGCTGTGAAGCAGAGCAGCTCTTTTCTATCAGGAGCACAGCTACTCTCTTCTTTACCTTTTCCAGTCTTCAAATCTCAGTGGATTTACCTTTTTTTTTTTTTTAAACTCCCCCGTCAAAGAAATTATCTCATTTTTGAGAGAGCGTGGCCCTTTTGGAGGATACAAACCTGTGGCGCGTCGTTCTTTTATGCATTTTGGTTTTATTTATTTCATCCTCAGCATAGTGCGAGGAGGAGGAGGAGGTGTGGGACACCTCCCAGTGTACTCCCAGCCAGGGCGTCAAACATTACATAATAATGTGTCACTCAGTCATGCGATCGTGTTGTTAGAAAGTGATGTCAGTCCATTCTTGAGGAGAGGAAGTGATCGTTTGAGGTTTCCTGTGTTCACCATCAGTAGACGGCGTCTGGAGCACGGTGGCGTTGGATATGGATCTGAGAGCGCTGTTTAGCAGGTTGTGAGCTCGTGGTCCCAGGAAGTCTGTTGCATCAGGGGGAGAAAAAAAAAGAAAAAAGGGCCAGTGCAGAAACTTGGGGTTTGATTTCTTAAATAAGTATTTATAAGACGCTTAGTATGCTTTTACAATGAGAACTTAAACATGTCGAGGGCCAAGCCCTAATCTTAAATCCCCAGTTAATCTCAAAGCAGTTTTCATAGGGCGCCAATCAACTATTATTCTCACTGCTGTATTATCCACAGATTACTTTCTTGATTAATCAGTTTGTCTGTCAATGTCAGGAAGTATTATAATTTGTCAGAGCACACTGCAGTCATATTTGGGTTGTTTTATTCCACCATCTGTCAAAAAAAAAAGTTTTCTTGATTACCGGTTTAGTTTATGTTACAAAAGTGTGAAAAATGGCATAAATACGGTCTCTGAACCCTTGTTGATGTCTGCAATTTCCTTGTTTGAGCAAATCATCAGTCCAAAAGCAAAATAATTTTAATTTACCGTCACAAAGAAAAGAAGAAAATTGGTGAAACTTGTGAATAATTTCCTTTTGGGATAAAACGAAATAAAAAAAATACCATAAACAAATCAGTTGCTAATTCATTGTTTTAATCCCTTGACTATTTTATTTCAGCTGTAATACAAAAACAACAGCAAATATTTGGTGTTTTTGATTTAAAAAAATAAATAAAATTAACATTTGATGATCAAAATTAAAAAAAGCTGCTGATAATTTGCTCGGTAATACACTTCAACTTATTTGTGAATATACAACTGCTGCTCTATTAAGTGCACCATAGTCAAAGCCTTCCTCCTTGATGTCGCGCTTGATGAAGTTGATATAAAACTTGTGATAAATGTTGCAAAGCTTTTGACTTGCATGTGAAACACTTCTTGGCAAAAACTAGGACAGCGGTCTATTAAAAAAAAAAATACACTTACACTTTCAGTCAAGTCTCTTCATCATTCATTCTCATGTGCTGACGTAAGGACATCCAGATGTTGGAAATAAGGAGTACACTGATGTTCACCCAAAGACCCGCCCTAGTGCACTAAATCAGCCAATAGTAGGCCTCCGAAGGTCTGCGTCACACCCTTCATGGCGGTTTAATACACAGCTTGTTTATCCCTCAGACAGCCTCGTCTTCATCACCCATTGTAACTTATCCGTCGGTATTATAAAGCATCCAAGAAATAAGATTGTGATTAATTGTCCACGACACGATTCATCAAAAATCCCCTCGGTGTATGACAACGTAGTCACAAGTTCAGGTCCGCTGTGTAGCTTTTCCTGAGCTCTCGGCAGCATCACGGTCTTCATCATGTTACGACACTCGATCCCATCTCCATTCACTGATGAAGACTGAGATACAGTTGATCACTCTGACTCAAGCAAGTGGATGCGGAGTTGAGATAATTTTGTCACGCAGATGTAAAGATTATGTATTAATGAAAAAGATCGGAGCTGCAATAATAATACTTTTTTTTTTTTAATTTTTGAATAATCAATTGGTTTTAGGTCTAAAATGTCAGAAAGTTCACTGTTTCCCAGAAGCAAAGTTCACTCCACTAAATGTATTGCTTTTATGATTGACCAAAACCCCCCCATAAAATATAATTGCTGTCATATGAAACAAAGATAACAGAAAAAAACAACACAACCTTTTCGAAACTGGAAGTAAGAAATGTGATCGGCTGTTGATTGTTTATCAGAACAATTGAATCATTGATGATTCATTTCAGCTCTACAAACAGAAAATGCAGCGTGCCCCCCCCCCCCCCCCGAGCTTTTTATGCCATTATAATATTTGTGTTTCTTTTTCTAATTTGTGGTTCATGTGCGTATTTGGAAGAATCACTTAAGTTCTGAGCATTGTGTTGCATTCATGCTCCGCTCAGTCAAACCCGTCAGCAACTTTCATGACCTTCACTTGTTTGTGTTGTGATTCATATCGCCATGCGTTTCCAAAACAGCTTCTCTCCTCCCTGTCTCTCTCTCTCTCTCTCTCTCTCTGTATGCGTCATGCAGCCGTCAGCTGGTGACTCCTAACCAGGTTACCGTACCTCTCGAGCTGCCTTAAATACTTCACGAGCCGAGACTACGTCTGAACACTTAGGAACATTTATGCGCGACATTTATTCTGAATTTGACGAGAAAATCAGGTGCTCAGTCAGCTGCGATCTGCAGCATCGGTGCCAGATACCACAAAATCCTACACACGGCTCCTTTAAGAGTCTCCGGCTCTGCCAGGAGCTCTGTGAAGCTGTACTTTGGCACAGTGGATTGTACAAAATTTCATGGCAATCCCTCAAATATTTGTCGAGGTATTTTATTTCAAACCAATGAGGTGCATCAGCCGAAGCAATTTTAAGACATTTAATATGGACTGTGTGTTAAATTTGGACATTATGTCTGTTGAACAGTTCAGAGAGCAGCTCTTGATAATTGGCAGGTGAGCTGTCCCGTCACGCTCTCTCTCTGTCTCTCTCTGTCTCTCTCTCTCTCTCTCCATCTTCTTGTTTTACTGTTTTACTTCAGGTCACATCACATCATTGGCTCTGCTCGTGTTTGATTAGTCGTTAGCTGATGAGTTGCAGCATGTTCGTGCACAACGTTTTCCTCAGAATGTGTAGCTGCAGGTTTTCCTCCAGTCTCACTGGCACTCAGACTGACACGCACGCACGCACGCACGCACACACACACACACACACACACACACACACACACACACACTGCATGTCTCCTTTAAAGCATCTTTCCAAGTTTACATGTCTAAAAATACAACTCCTTCACGCACTTTGACTAAAGATGCATTATTCAGCGCCTCTGCAGAGTAATTAAATCTTAATCAGGGATGGGCTCCTGTCCTCATTGAGGCGGGTGTGTGTGTCTGTCTGTGTGTGTGTGTGTGTGTGTGTGTGTGTGTGTCTGTGTTTATATATGAGTGCACTACCCCACAGTCCACTGGAGCTGTTCAGGCTCTTACGTTGCAGGACAATTTTAGAAGTCTTTCATTCAGTTATGGAGGGAGAAGTGTGCGCTGACGTCGGCAGGGCAGAAGGTTGGATGAGGATAAACTTTGGCGCTCAGATGTTGCGCCCGCTCGGTGCTCGGTGCAGGCGATGTGAAGGTAATTTACTCTCGGTAAACCGGACCACCTCGCACTCTTTAGTTTCAGTTTTTGGGTCAGTGGATTTAAAATCACTTTTTTTTTTTTTTCCACATTTTCTTGCTTTATTCTTCCGAGTCAATTTCAGTGGGACTTGTTCACCACATCAACATCAATCTACGTCTTGGTCGGTAATAGTTTTCCTTAAGATATCGGCAGTTTTAATTTGTCCCGCTTCAGTTGTTAGATGTCGTAAGCAAATCGAAGGGTTACGGCTTCAGTGTTTGTTTTCCCAGTAGGACTTGTGTCCAAGCAAATCCAAATCCAAATGCAAACAGAAAGGATTGAAAAATGAGGTTACAGATAAAGAATTTGAGATGTGCCATTACACTGAGTCGATACCGTGGAACTGCGCAGATGAGAAAAAAGAAAACTTCCCAGTCTGAAGCATCATTGAGACTAAAGTGATTCTTGTGTTTCCCATCGGCAAACAAAAGGTTTCAGTAATTAGTAATGGCTTACATCATTATTACGTGCTACAGAGTGGATTAAAGAAGTCATCAAATGAAACTGTTTCTAAAAGGTCACAGTTTATATTTACCGGGGTGATGATGTCACTTGTTTCGTGTTCAGCCCGAGTCATCATACTCCATCTGGACTGTGCCAGCCTAATGGTTTGTAATGTGCTTTTATGAAAGCTCTGGTACTTTGCTAATTTCTAGATGGTCTTAACTCAAAGAAGCTTTTTTTTTTTATTTTTATTTTTTTATAGCGCGTTCCATGTTCCTCGGATGGCTTTGGTTTTGGCTTTGACTCCGGCGTTCTCCCTCAGCCTCGCTCTCTGTGTGGCTAAAATGATATGACAAACCCCCCCCCCCCCCCCCGCGCCCTAGTACATGCAGCATGTGTAGCCCCCTGTCCCGTGCCTTCGCTGTTTTGTGCCTGACATCGGGGCCGTGCTTGCATCTTAAACTAAGCGGAAAATGTGTTGACTGCTCCTTTCTGCGAGGCCTTCACTCTGTGGAGTATTTGCTCTCTGGTGTAATCCCCTGGTCGCGCTTGTCCTTATGAGAATGACCCTGAAGTTCAGCCTGGCTGTTACTCATTTGCAGCCCTATATATATACACACACACACACACACACACACACACGCACACGCACACCTTACAGCCACACCACATCACATCCCCACTCCAAGGTCTCATCAGCAAGGACAGACTGGGCAGGGTGGCAGTGCAGTGATTCAGGCTTCAGCTGCTTTCCATTCACGGCTCTGATTGCCCTGTCGAGCTCGGCTGGGTAATTGCTGACTGTGTATGATAATGTGCGGCACACATGATAAGCCAGACGCTGTACGGGGCTCTCAGCTGATACAGGCTGTTGTTCATGAACTGTGGTGTCCCGGGCTTATCGGAGATTTTGCACTGATTGATCATCGTCGTCGTCATCGTCAGGGCGACGGGTGCATACATTAACACAGAGCTGTGGTTCTTCATCTCGCCATAATTGAGTATGACATGATTTAAAAAAAAAAAAAAAAAATAGGGCCGTAGGTCATGATTATTTACTTTATTTGTCAATCTGGTGACTCTTCTCAATCGTTTTCCTCTACAGAAATGTGAATTTGTCGAATTATAATTTTTCCTGAGCCAGAAGACGTTCAGTTTACAAAGAAAAACATCGAAACCGTTTATTTTAAAAGCTAGAATTGGTAAATATCAAACATTTCTGCAATTAATGATCAGAATTTGTGTCTTCACTTAGATCTCCGTCAGCTGTTAGCAGTAACTGCTGCTCTTCCTGAGATCCACGGGGGAAAAAAATACTACAGTTTTATGTGATTATGTAAATAGAATTAAGTTAAATTAGAATTTACATATCTATATACAAATGCAAATACACACAATCCATGTACTTATGTATATATTTATATATACAGTGATAAATAAGATAGAACAAGGTATCGCAGTAGAATCTGAAGATGTTCATTTCTTGTTGATCAACTGGTTGTTTTACTTTGAATTGAGAAAACTAAAATATCAAATTTGTTTAAACCAAAGTTTGTTTAATCTCACTTTGTATTTTAAATTGAAATATTTTTTTTTAATTTAAGCCCAAGTCGGACTTTCACTGAAGAACCATCCCTCCTGCATAAGAGCTGTCGTTTGCTCAATAAAATGCAGGTGCTGACTGAGTGTACACAGTCTTCAAGGTCTTTTACCTTTCTATGATTTTTAGGACCTCACGGTTTTTATGCCCCATAACTTTACTCATTACATCACCCGCGTTGTGCAGCCAAGGGGTCCAACTGCACTTTGCCACACGAGTTGAGAAGCAGCTGCGTGCTGACGGGTGTTTCCCCCTCTCTGCCTCAGGTGTGGGCGCTGGGCGCGGGCCAGACTGGGTGAAGTGAGAACGAAAGAGGGAAATCCACTGAGAAAGAACCACCGCCTGGGACTGCTGACGAGGACCTCTGTGCAGGTGAGGGCCGACGAACAGAGGCCGATGCCGGGGACACCTGCGGGTGCGCCGGGACGGACGGAGTCACTTGGACGAGCGATCGAACGTTTCGCCCGCTAAACTTTGGGTCCAGATCAACGGATTCAACTTTCTGTGATTTTCATGCCTGGATTATTGAGCAGGCATCAAGACAGACAGACGGACAGATGGAGAGAGGAGCTTTTGTTTTATGGCCAAGTGATGACACGGGGTTTCCACCCGGGTCATTATCGTGTAAATCAGTCTGTAGATCGTTTCCAGTGATGTTTTAAAAACAAAAAGAGGGTTCGTCCCATCATTGTGAATCTTAAGTGCCGCGCTCAAGTTTTTTCACAGCGCTTATATGGGCAGAAATATGTCTGTAGAAAACTGAATTTGAATAATTTATATTTGAATTGCAAAACTTGAATAATTGCTTTGAGAATTTGAATTGCTCAACTTGTAGTTGAAACTTCAGTTTGAAACTGAATTTCGATGATCTTGAAACTGAATGTTTAATTCTGAATTAGAATTATTTGGCTTTGAAACCCAATTTAAATGACACCTATGCCTTTTTAAATAAATATTGTAATAATAGTCCAAAATTCTGTTAAAATGCATCGTTTTAAAAAGCGGAAAACCCTGAAATACTTGATCCACAATGGTTTGTTAGGTATTGTCATTCACAATACCTGAATAACGTTTGTTTTACACAGAAGTACAGTCTATAAACTTGAGTTGTCAAATTCACCTTCGATATTAGTAACTATCCTAAATTATATTTTTCTTTTTCAGTAGGAGTTTCACTTTGAAAAATGCAAATAGTTGTCAGGAAAGGGGCAAAGACGAAAAAGTCCTGTCAAAACAAAAACAACACATCGTGAACCTGCGAAGAAGCGTTCTGCATTTGATGTTTTAGCATAATGCTAACATCCCAACTCGCTCCCGGAAGTGTTTTAGTTGGACAGATTTGAATTGCTGGATCTCCAGCATCACAAGAATCAGTCGGAGATACAGAGCAGAGCGGAGCGGGACTTCACATTAATACAATTACTGCCTTCGTCCTTGCCTCACCATTTTCCTTGTCCCGAATGAAATTAAATGAAATGAGAACATGCTGTAAAAAGTACCGGTAGCTACAAGGTGGCTAACCTTGAGCTATTTAATCATGAACCTTTGTTCGAACGGATGTGTCATTGTCATATGGAGCTGAAACTATTTATAGATCGACACAAAATCTCACTCTTCTGATCATCAATGTCGTTGTGTAGATTTGAGGCAGAATGACGGCAGCAATCTCACTAAAATAATAATTGAGTGGAAATAAGTGTTAGCAGACCAATTAGTATACTGTACACATTTTAAGATGATACGAGTATTCGGCTCATTGTTGGATTGAGGGGAAACGGTAGGAAAAGAATTTGACGAGTTCTCCTCCCGACTGTTTATTCACTTCGAGATCAGTTAATTCATGCAGGAAACCCTCTAATCAAAAAAGACTTTGCCCGTGCTCATATTTCTCCGTCATTATCTCTGTGACCCCACAGTGATCACGGAAGAGAGGGAGGGAAATGAGTAGCAAGAGCCAAAGAGAGTTAGAGGGGGGGGGATGTCTCTGTTTTTAAAGAGATCAGACTGAAGCGAGTAGAGGACAAAGATATGGATGATTTGGTAATGAGGACACGCTCCCCTCCCGCTTCCAGGTTCACACGGCCGTCGGCAGGGTGGAGCTTCCTGACCCATGGAGAATTACTTCCAGGCCGAGGCCTTCAACCTGGACAAGGTGCTGGACGAGTTCGAGCAGAACGAAGGTGAGCTTGTACGGCAGCTTTAGAAGGTGTGGCCGGCAGACGGGGCACAAACAGTGAGTCAGAAAAGATGAACAAAACAAGGTGGAGCGCCTTTTCTGAAGAGCTGCCGTTCGGGTGCCATTATGTGGGTAAACCATCAAGGTGTCAGACGATCAACCGCCGCCCGTTGAGTTTGACATTTGGAGGCGGTGATTGAGGGCGGGCAAGAGGGGGAGTAGGACTAATTGGATTTACCGTTTCCCCTGGGCTTTTGTAAATCTGTGTAATTGGTGGTCTTTTTTTTTCTTTTTTTTTTTTTATCACACTTAATGATCATGAAAAGTAAAGAAATAGTTTCAGGGGGCTATTTTGACCAGTGTTTTCACAAAGATTATTTATTGTAATTGTAAAGTAAACGCTGCGTGTCTGCAGACTCCAATCTCTCCAGCACAAACAGTCTGCTTCTTTTTCTAGAGTTCTGACATATGACCTGAGCAAAAATGCAAATCCTGCACACACACACACACACACACACACACACACTGTATTTTAATGGTACTGTGAGCTCAGTGTATTTTGGCTGTGAGTGATTATCTGTGTCCTCTGCCAGAGATCCAGCTTGGCAGATTAACTCTCTGTGTGCGTGTGTGTGCGTGTGTGTGTGTGTGTGTGTGTGTGTGTGTGTGTGTGTGTGTGTGTGTGTGTGTGTGTGTGTGTGTGTGTGTGTGCGCGCGCGCGCTTCAACCTGGTGCACTACATACTAAAACAGCTTAGCATGAATTCCAGCGGAGGGAGGAGAGAGCCGTACAGGAGCCGACACGACGCTGTGTGAGAAAGTCATTTTGAATAAATATTGTACGAATTTTTCACCGATATTACACAGCATTCATGTGTCAGCTTGACTGACGGCTCCCAGGGGTGAGCGATCCATTTGACCCACTTTCTCAGAATTTCCCAGTCCATCCACACGCTAATTTCCCACTCCATGCCAACCTCATTTCTCAAATTTGTCCCCTGGTTTCTTCCTGCCGTTTTTAGCTCTTTTCCATCTCCCGGGAGTGCATCGTTTTATCAGTTCTCCGAGGCGCCCTGTCTTGCCCATCTTGAGTTCCTGATCTCTTAGTAGCCACTTCCTCTTATTTTGTATTTCATGTCTTCAGTGGTACAAGAAAAACCCAAGCTGTCCAGACAATGAGGGTGAAAGGTTATGTATGCAAATTAAATTATGCCTCTGTATGTAGAGAGATGATTAGTCCAAAACTTGATTGAAAGAAAAAACAAAATAGTTTGGTTTGGAAGTTTTTGTCAGACAAAACAAAGCATTTGAAGACATCATCTTGAGTTGTGGAAAATTGGACAACTGAGACTTTTTTTTTTTTTTTTTATAATTCATCTACAAATTGAGGAAAAATTTAATTGTAACAATAATCTGCAGATTAATCAGTAATGAAAATAGCTCTAATTGAACAAGCAGATATCTTTTCAAGTAAAAAGTTTTTCTGGTGGTTGCGATACAATCATCGTTTTTTTTTTCTTTCTTTCTTTCTCTGCAGATGAGACGGACACTCCCATTCTCTCGGATGCCAAGTGGACCCAGATCCTGGCCCCGCCAGCCCACATGCTCTCCCTGAACCCCACACTGGCCCATGCAGACCTCAGCCCCCGGGAGAGTCCGCTGCCTTTCAAGACTCTCCCCGATTCATCCTCCAGTGCCTCTCCGGGGACCGACCCCAAAAGACTTCCCGGTCCCGAGCCTCTATCCTGGGTAGAGGAGCGTCCGGCAGACGTCCACAGCCCACCGCTCCCCCAGCCCAACATCGGCAAACTGGTGGGCACCGACGACCTCTCGCCGCCCCCCGTGACGGCCTGTAGTGCCGTGGAGAACGGCTGCCCAGCCAGCCCGCAACGGGACGGGCTCAGCAGAGAGATCGGGTCAGACGTTTGGCCTGCCGCTTCTGACCAGGAAGCCAAACGTGAAGACACAGCTGCCTCATCCGGAGTAGGCGGCTCCGCTGTCAGTCACACTCACTTTACCTTTGAGGTGGGATTAGAACAGGAACCGTGTGAGAAATTACATCCAGATGTGGAACTCGCAACACAAAATGGGAAAGGTGTCCAAGAGGAGAGCTGTACGGCTGTTTTACAGGACTTAAGTGCAGAAAAGCAAAGTGCACGCTCAAAGGAGGAGCGGGGAGAAAGTCTGAACGGGAGGAGGGTTTTGGAGGAGAATGGCGTGTGTCCTCCCGACGGGGTCGGAGCGGAGGAGAAGGACAGGAGACGTGGTCCAGACGGACAGATAGACCAGCTCCTCAGAATAACAAGCCTTCCCAATGGTTTGGAGCAGGAGAGCGGGAGCAGCTCCAGGTGTAAGGAGGCGCAGCAGAAGGACGAGGAGGAGGGCTTTTCTCCCTCTCCCGTACCCTCCAAAGAGGACTCCGTGACTGAGGAGAAAGAAATGGAGGAGAGCAAGCAGGAGAACAGTGACGGAGGAGCAGTGGGGTCAGGTAGCATCCAACCAAAACTCAACAACAACCGACTGCAGCCGGTCAGCGTTCCCTACGGAGGGGCGCGACCGAAGCAGCCGGTTAGCCTCAAACTCCAGATCCCGCAACCGCTGTCGGGCCAGGTCCAAAACCAGCTCGGCCCGTCCGCTGTGAGCAAAAACAAGAACCTTGAGAACCAAGGTCGGAGAGGCACCCCCTCTGAAACGTTGCCCAGTGGGACTGATCAAAGTACAGTCAGTGTGAACGGAGACGGCGTCATCCACTCTCCTTCCCGGATGCCCTCAGAGAGCCCAGACAATGACCTCCAGGCGGGCCAGCAGGGGGCTCTGAGCAGGAAACCTGCCCTATCCCTGGGAGAGGTCGCCCCTGTGTGGGTGCCCGACTCTCAGGCTCCTGTCTGCATGAAATGCGATGTCAGGTTCACCTTCACCAAGAGGAGGCACCACTGCAGGGCCTGCGGCAAGGTCAGTGGTGTTGGAACTGCTTTAATGTGAGCACTGCAACCGAGTTGCAAACCGTGCTTACAGCAAAGCACCTTGCACGTCTTGAAATGAATCTCACGAGTTGCTCCCTAAAAGTAGATGACGTTCTGTCATCGGCTCCTCAGAACCACAAAGACCCCTTTTTTTTTTACAGGGATGCAGGTACCCTTATTCTGCAAGTTTTTAAAACGCTTAACTTCAGTGAGCATACGTGCAGGGTTTTGGAAAAATAAGTTGCTCTTTAGGCATTTCTATGCAGGTCCGCTCGGGCGGGTGTGCAGCTAGCTTTCTAGCATGAAGGCCACCCACATATGTGGCAGGGTGTCCGCCCGGTGCTTTAAATTGAAGATGTGGCCGCTGACAGTGCACTGGAAAATCGCCGGCCCGCTACTTAATTTCCCAGGGTGGTAAACAAACAAACAAACACTCGCACTCTGCCACTCGAGCAGGGAGGAGCTGGCACTGCGGCATTAGCATCACCTGCTCTGGGACCGCACACAATAGACGCAGCGGGATCCTCACTGCACCCACCAACCGAGTGGCCGATCCACAAACCAGATTATGACGGCTCTGAAATGAAAAGGATCATCCGCCCTCTGTTGAATCATCGACCAAATACATGTTGGCAGATAATGATGTGTAACGAGGTGCTAATCCATTCATTGAAAGTGAAGTGTCTTGTACACAGCTGCAGCTCACTGAAGCGCCGGCTAAGTACAAGAAATCAATATCCATAAAATGGCACGTTTGCTGCGCATTTTAAGCACAACTTATCCTCAGGTTAGTCTTTACAGTGAAAGCGGAAAACAATTTGGAGACGTTGTCACTGAGTTGTTGTTTTTTTTTTGTTCACCGTGCTCGACATTTGGAGGATCGAGGTGCGAACGATGCATTTCTGTGTGTTTTCTTGTTGTTTTTAAGGTGTTCTGTGCGACGTGCTGCAGCCTGAAGTGTAAACTCGTGTACATGGACCGGAAGGAGGCTCGCGTTTGTGTCACCTGTCATTCGGCTCTGACGACTAGTGAGCATCATTCTCAGAAAAAAAAAAAGTTATTTCTTCACAGCTGAATCGCATGAATATAACCGAGGGATTTCATTCGGAAAGATTGAAATCTTTTATATCCGTTTTTTTACGTGAAGCTCTGCGTGCGACTATCTTTGCTGTGAAGCACTTTGAGCAGCATTTTCTGTCTGAAAGAAAGAAATAAAGTTTATTATCATTATTAATCTGAAAAAAAAAATTTATTTAAACAATAGTAACACTTAAAAGTTTGTCTGGTTAAAACTGTCCTTTGACATAAATAATGTGTTGCAGCAGTTTGATTTGTGTTGTTTCATGTGGAGCGATATATGCAGTATGGTATAGACCGCAGCGACTGCTAATATCTGCAGGAAAAACACAGGTGCAATTAATAACATGAAACGGAGTCCTCGTTAATAAACGAGTTACACCTGTGCATTTTGTTCTACTACAAGTCAAAATGCCAGCTGTGAAGAAGCCTATTAAACCTCAGAGGTAAATATAGGAATACTACCTCTGGCCAGCTATTTATTTATTTATGCTATTTATTTTTATATATATTTATTTATTTATTTATAACACACATAGACACATGCTTTGTGATGGTTACTGATGCTATTTTCCGTCCCTCGTCAGCTCAATCATGGGAGACGCCGACTCCTGCAATCAACCAGAGTCCAAACCCCAACAACCCGGCGGAGTACTGCTCCACCATCCCCCCCCTGCAGCAGGCGCAGGCCTCCGGAGTGCTGAGCTCGCCCCCTCCCACCGTCATGGTGCCTGTGGGAGTCCTGAAGCAGCCTGGCAACGAGGGTACGACCTTTTATGAGGAATTTGAATACCCCACGAGCTTTACTCTTCACCGTCTACGTTGACTTTCAGTCCCCAGCTATCATTAAAAGTAGTGTTTTTTTTTTTTTTTTTCTTTCTTTCTTGCTAGTCGTGATGCAGGTTTGCGGTTTTCTTTTACGTAACCCTTGCGGTGTTTCACTGTGTCTGTGGGCGTTCAAACGAGACACGGAGGTAAAAATGTAGTGTGTGTGTGTGTGTGTGTGTGTGCGTGCGTGCGTGTGTGTTCAGGGTCCCTCTCTCGTGAGCAGAGGAGGGTGTGGTTCGCCGATGGGGTCCTACCTAACGGGGACACGGCAGAGTCGCCCAAACCTCCGACCTCCAGCCCGGCTCCCTCTTCTCACTCGCTGGCCATCTCCAACAAGTCCTCCACGTCGGAGTCCTCCGAGGTAGGCGCGGCACGAAAGGCATCCAGCCCCGGCTAATGCCATTAGGTTAGCGTGTGTGCCCGCGTTAGCTGCTCTGCCCAAGGAAGCCGCAAGGAAGCCTTTTCTGTGGGACAGTCACAGACTGTCAACAGAGTTCAAAAGAAACGTTCCCCGTTGCGAGATCAGAATCAGAAATGCCGTTAAGACTGAAGCGCTTAAAGCTGGCGTGTCCTGAGCCGTGGTCGCTACAAGCCGACATACTGTAGGTGACTGATAGGTTGCGTTTTGCCTCACGACAAGAACAGCACATAGAAGTTGTTTGTTTCCGCGGGTCGTAGTGTGGACTCGCTGAATGTCAGCTGTCGGGACGATTCACGAACAGTGCGATTTGTTGTGCAGCTCAGATGGTCTCACCATGCTACGCTCTCACATGCGACACCAAACACGACAGTTCAACTCTCGACTCTTGAGAAATTTGATGCCAAAGAGTCCAAAGAAGTGGCCCCTTGATTTGCAGGCTCCTGCTGTGTTTTTCCAACTGTTCTTGCTGGTTTTTATCACATGATGATGCATCGGGGTAAATGTGACTTCAACAAACCAGTGAGAGCAGCAGGCATGTTTGACGTTTTTACTAATCACAGGAGATATGGAAACAGTCGCGTGATGTCTTCTGCTGCTTTATCAAATCTGACAGAATTATTCGAGTGACTGAAGGAATCGAATTTGAGCAGATTTGTACGGAGAGTTTCGCCCGTGCGAGGGACTGAACGTCAGGATATCTGCTGTCTGTCTTGACTGTCGTTTAAAAAAAAAATATATATATATATATATATATATATGTATAATAATAATCTTTTGAAGTGTCACCAACACATTTTTGGGACAGAACTACACATGTAAAAATAACAGTGGAAAACTATCACCTGTTAAAGGTGAATTTTAGAGATTACATTTATTTATTTAACTTTAAGGAAATGCCATTTAAGTACACCGATTTTTGGACGTAAAGTATTTTTCTTCTATCCTGGTTTATTATCATTGTTTCTATCCTGTAAGATGTCCATTATTTTGCAGAACGCCGTTGATACGGTGGATTTCTGATGCCACCGGCGCCCAGAGCCGCACCCCTGACTGTGATTGCAGGCGCGAACTCGACCCGTTCCGCCTTTCAATCACAGCCACGAGCGCCCTCTCGGGTTCTGTCGCCGTGTTATTACACCTCGCTGCGTTTCGTGACCTACGGTAACTCCACAACCCCCCCCCCCCCCCCCCCCCCCCCCCGCCCCCTGCTCTCTCCACCCCCTCCAGGCAGCCCACATCCCCGTTGCCCCGGTGGGCAGCCCCGTGGGCAGCTCCCTCAGCCTGATCCCGGAGGACGGGCTCCCTCCCATCCTCATCTCCACCGGAGTCAAAGGAGGTACGGGAGGCCACATCACAGGTGCTTGCCCTCATCCTCACCATTCTGCTGCCTCCTTCATTGCTCCGTCAAGCTGCCGTGTTTGTGCTCCTCGTGTGCGTGTTTCTGATGTGCTTCATATCACCGCCCGTGTTTCGGCTACTCCTCACTGCCGTCGGGGAGGGGAGGGGGGTGGGGGCGGGGGGGGGGTTGTACATGCAGTGATGTTGAAATGATCGGGGTGGTTTTTAACGGCGAAATTTGGTCGTCATCTTCTTCTTCTTCTGCTTCACTTCCACCCACTCCTCGATTCTCATTCTGACATCCACCCTCTCAACCTCGGATCTTCCTCCTTTTTTTTTTTTTTTTTTTACATCTAACTTTACCTCGACTCCTTCTCCTCCTCCTCCTCCTTCTCCTTCCCCGACTCCAAACTAACCTGCAGATTACGCGGTGGAGGAGCGGCCGTCGGAGATCGTGCTCATGCAGCAGCTGGAGGAGGGGGGCCCGGACCCCCTGGTCTTCGTGCTCAATGCTAACCTGCTCGCGATGGTCAAGCTCGTCAACTGTGAGTCACGTTTGTACCGACTGACAGCACTGATTTAGAGACTTTTTTTCTTTTTTTTTTGAAGAGCATTAGCGAGTGTGCAGACCCCACTTCTGAATTAATCATTTTATGATGACATAAGGGAAATGGTAGAATAGATATTTGTACTGTACGCATTTTTCATCATGCCTGATTAAGCTCCGTTTCTAGTGAATTACAGAGCAGCCAAACATGCCTGCGGAGACCTTCGTAGCTCGTTCTGGACTGATTATGTAACGGTCACCTCTCCGTTATAACGGCTTCTCGTCATTCAGACTCTAAGATGTATTTACTCAGACATGACAAGGACGTAACGGAAAGAAATAGTTTGCATCTAATGTGCAACAGGGAGCGCCGGCGCCGCTGAGAACGGCGGCGAGTTGAAAAGAAACGAGAAGGGGTTTCCTCTGAGACCTCCGCAAGAAACGGCTTCTTTTGTCGAGACTTTCACTGATCAGTCGCCCGTTCTTTATTTAGTAAATGCTGCGTCTGCGACGAGGCGGCTTTTTCTGCCTCTCCGTGAACAAAGCTTCACGTATTGATCTCCTGCTGGCGTGCTCACTTTTTATCCTTCCTGTTTGTGCTTTGGACGCAACTGATCAGCTTCCACGGAAGTGTTTTAAAAGCACCTTTTATAACGAGTGATCGATGGCTGCAGGTTGATTTTTTTTTTACTGGAACAGACCTCAGATGAGTCGACCAAATCCACCCGAGGGTTATCTGAGCTGGAAACCTGACGTATTCGTAGAAAGATGTTTACATGACCTACGCCGGCAATTTGCTTCAATTTGATCGCCGTCTTAGAAATGCTGCGGAATCTGAAAATAACGTCCGAACTTCTTTTGGTTTTTGAAAGTTTCCGAATCCTCCAACTCTCCGATCATTTACCGGGTTTCCGTGAAAACGTGACGTGGTCTTTGACTTTCGGACCCCTCCGAATACGTTTTAAAGGAGCTGGTGAAACGTTGATGGCTCGATGACTGTGTCCCGACATCATCTTTCTGCTCTCCCGACCCACAGACGTAAACAGGAAGTGCTGGTACGTGACGACGAAGGGCATGCACGCCGTCGGCCAGGCGGAGGTCGTCATCCTGCTCCAGTGTCTGCCGGACGAGAAGACCATCCCCAAAGACATCTTCACCCACTTCGTGCAGCTCTACCAGGAGGCCCTCACCGGTAAGAAAACGAGACCCGGCGGGCCTCGCGGGGAGGTCCGCCTCCGCTGCGGGAGACGGCGGCTCATTAGCGTCTCCCGTCGGTGAGAAATGGGCGAACTGTAAAGCAACGTAGCGTAAGAGGAAAAGAACGTTCCGCAGAGACCGCCGATGCCCCTCGTCGAGCTCTATTTGGAAACTAGGTTGCCGTCCGTGAAAGAACGGTCCGAACATTAGCGTCCCGGTTGTCGGGTCACCTCCCTCCAGGCGTGACACCTCGCCCCCCGCCGCTCGTCTTGCGCTTTAAACTCCGTGTGCTGCCGAGCAAAAAAACGCCTCGTGTCGGCCGACTTTGACGGCTCGCTCCCCTCCGGCTGTTTCCTTTTTCGCATTCACAGGACGAGAGCCGTATTGCGCGCGTCGTTCCCGATTACGTCGGTTTCAGTCAGGCCTCCAGAAGAAGTGCCGGCTTTAGCAAGTCCCAGCCGCTGAGCTTTTTTTTTTTTTTTTTTTTTTTTTTTTTCCTTTTCCTTCTCGTCATCGGGGTTGTTGTGTTATGTGCCATCTAAAGCCATTGATCCCTCCCTCAGATTATTAGAAACACGAAGCCTCTGCGGGTTGTATGAGGTAGAAGAGGGAGTTTTTATTCACTGTTGTAGAACTTAATAGAGACTAAAGCAGGGCTCCTCATCCACGCTGACTCACCCCAGCAATACACAGAGCGCCTCTGCCTTTCATATCCGAGAACTTTCTCCCTCTGTGCTTCTTGTTTGTTTATTTTATTCCATTTCATCCTTTTCGATTCGTTTCCTTCGTCATTTAAAAAAAAAAAAAAAAAAAAAATCCCTTTTACTCTATTATATCCCCCCCCCCCCCCGTTATCTTCCCACCTTCTCCTTCTACCCCCCGCTGTGCCTCTCTGCTTCAATTTCACCAATCCCTCCTGTTCCTCCTCCTCCTCCTCCTCACGTCTCCTACCTCTCCTCTCACCTCCCGCTCTCTTCTTCCTCGTCTTCAGGCAACGTGCTGAGCCACCTGAGTCACTCGTTCTTCACGCAGAGCTTCCTGGGCAGTAAGGAGCACGGCGGCTTCCTTTACATCAGCCCCTCCTTCCAGTCGCTGCAGGACCTGCTGCTGCCCAACCCGCCCTACCTCTTCGGCATCCTCATCCAGAAGTGGGAGACGCCCTGGGCCAAGGTCTTCCCCATCCGCCTCATGCTGCGGCTGGGAGCAGAGTACCGATGTGAGTTCAGAGGGATACGGGGGGGACGACGACACGTAGCAACTAAGAAATAACGATGATCTGATTATGATCATTTAATGTCGTTAAAAATGTAAAAAGAAGCAAAACTACGATACACAAAGAAACGGCACAACAAAAGGAACGGTTGCTCTTCTTTTAACATCTGGTGACATGAAGCTTCCTCTCAAAGAAAAACAATTCCTTGCTCACCCGAAAAATTCCAAAAATAGGATTTGACGTCAAATGAATATTGATCCAACTCGACACAAACGTGAATCAGTCCCCGAGTGGGACGATGCACTTCAATGTCGTTTTCGACATGATGGATTAACCGTCGGTGTTTCCGTTAGCTGACCGGGTACACCCGCCAACTGGAGATACAGAACCACCAAAACATTGGTTGAATTGTGGGCTTCAAATGAAGTGAATGGAAGATGGAGAACATATTTGTTGGATTGAAGAAAAATGAACCCATTTAATCCCAATTTTTTAACTTTTTTTTTTAATTTTTACTACGTTTATTTTACTCATTTGATCTCCCGAAAATGTTTTATATCGGTCACAATAAGGAATAGTTTAAAATATAAAGTATCAGTAGTTGACCCTTTACAGAATTTATGTACCAAATATGATGGTTCTGTTGTTTAAGGCGTTTGACTTCCTTTTGTGGATGTCTGGGGGACCTTCAAGAAAAAAAAGATCTGGTCCTGTGACCTTTCACATTAGTCCCATTACGTGGATTTAAGTTTGAATTTGAATCAAGACAGTCAATTTGTCCCCTTTTTTTAAAAGTTGAATTTCTTTTAAACCTTCAAAACCGCCGACGACAAAAACACGCGCGACGTTAATTACGAAGGAACGGCCTCAAGCTTATGCAAAAAAAAAAACCCAAAAAAACATGACTAAGTTAAATGGATAATAATAAAAGAGCCCGTGTGTCCTCTAAATGGTCCGACGGTTTATTATGGTAAAATATTGAGATCCAGATTGATCCGGAGAGCTTAGCGTGTCAGCTGTCGGAGGAAGCCTCCTGCAGACGGCTCTCGTACTTTCTCTCCCAGCTTCCCGCGTGAACCTGGGAGTCTTGTGAGAGGTCTTTATCGGAGAGACTCGTCTTCTCTCTCACGCAGCCAGACCTGCCGGCACGCAGCGCCGCCCGGCTCCGCTGAGCCCCTCGCCCGCATCCGGCAAGCCCGGGTAGAATAGATTAAACCGAGCCACGTACGGCCGAAGCTCTCAAACAACAAGACGTTGGCGTCGCGTTGAAACTAATCCCGCCGGCGCTCTGCTCCCGCTCTCGCCTCCTATTTTAAGGGCTGACCAGCAGAAGCCCGAAGAGGCTCGTCGGCACGAAGATTCAGGCTCAGATTGGTGTTTGTTTTTTTTTTAAATTTATTTATTTATTGCTAATGAGAGTTTGCAGTGAGCTCTCATTTCCAGCTGTTTGCTGAGATAAGGCTAAAAATAGTCATCTAAGGAGCTTTAGTTGAAGAAGAAAAAAAAAAAAACGTTTGTTTTTTTTTTACTTGTGGATTAAACGTGTTCCTCCTAACTGCAGGCTCAGTTCGCTGCATGTGATGATGGTGTGTGAGGTCTCTTGTTCATTTGCATTTATAAATGAAGAGGAGGAGGAGGAGGAGGAGGGGGAAAAAAAAGAAAAGAGGAAACGCATCACACAGGTTATAAAAACATGAAAATACCTGGAATAACCCGCAGAGCTTAAAAGCTCCAGGCACTCATGAAATCACATAATAAAGCAGCAATTAACGCTTGAACCGTTTGATAATTATTCCGCTCGAGCACTCTACGTGTTTCCACGACAGCCGAAGAAGGATAAGTCGACGTGCTTTTTTTTTTTAACGGCAAACATTTTGTTTTGCAGTCTATCCGTGTCCGCTGTTCAGCGTTCGCTTCAGGAAACCTCTGTTCGGAGAGACCGGTCACACCATCATGAATCTGCTCGCGGTGAGTGCTTCGTTTCTCCGTTTTAATTTTCAAGGTTGAAGAGCTCCGCTCCAACACAACTATTCGCCCGAAACAACAATCTCTCTCGACATTTTAAGACGAATTTCATCGAAGAGGAATGCAGCTGTTCGGACGCCCGGGTTCGTTTGTCGTTTTGTGCGAGTGGGTTTATTTTAGTTCGACCGCACTCTCTCAGGGTTGCTTTTTTTTGTCCTTCTGCGTGTCCTTGTAGGACTTCCGTAACTACCAGTACACGCTGCCGGTGGTGAAAGGTCTGGTCGTGGACATGGAGGTGAGGAAGACGAGCATCAAGATCCCCAGCAATCGCTACAACGAGGTGAGTGTCCGGCGTTTCGACGTCTCCACGACGCCGTCACGCGACCAGCTGTGGAAAATAATGTCCCTCGAACTCCCCCAGTTCACTTCACTTGTTCCGGTCCGACAAGAATTACATGATGTTGTTTTTTTTTTTTTAGTTCGAGTCCAGCTGATGTTCATAAAAACCGATCGAGTGTTATTGGTTTAATTTCAGCTTCTTTTTTTGAAAGCAGTTTTTGCATCAATGCCATGAAATACCCTGATGCTGTTTTTTTTTTCTAGTATTTGAATACTCACCATCTGTTTATTTTAGTCACCGTTTCACAGCGTTTCATTCATATTTCCCACCGCCAGCAGCAGCTAAACAAGGATTCACCTGTGGACCACGAGACGGAGCCGCTCATATTTTTGTTCGTTTACAGTTCCCCAGAGCCCGGCGGACCTCGTTCGATCGCTCGTTTTTTTTTTTGCTCAACCAACTGATGGAAATCCAAAAGATTTGAAATTCGATACGATATAAAACGGAGAAAATCAGAAAGTTCTCACATCGGGAGCGAAAGGGAAAAAAAAAACAAGAAAAAAACAGGCTTCTTTTAATGTTGACTTTACAAGAGCAGATAGCTGCTGTGATCAGTTTGTTTAACTTGCTTAAAACGCCTCTGAATTTGATGCGCAAACACGTTACCGCGGTTACCAAACCATCTCGCCTTTCCACGCGAACTGCACGGGTCGTTTCCTTCGTCTTAAGAGGAGAGAGTACGAGCGCTTTAGCTTTTACATTTACATCTGCGCTTGTCAAACATTTTCTGTCTCACCCGAGTGGGGTTTGATTGACACATCAGTGTTTGTTTGTTTTTTGACACGGTGTCACATTTGAACTTTTTGAAAACGAGACTTCAGAGACAGCGGAGTCGTCTCTTGTTTGGATCATGCTTCATTTTTTTTTTTTCCACCACACAAACTTAAGTGAATCGCCCCCCCCCCCCCCCCCTCCACCCTCCTTCCCCCCATCACACTGATGAGAGGAGGAGGAGGAGGAGGAGGAGGATCCAACGCACGCATGTCGGTTCTGTGTAGGTTTTTATATACGACGAACTCTCCAGGGTCCCTGCAGCTGAACGAGACGCCGGCTGCCCACTCGTTTCTAACGCTGCTGCCTCGAGGGTGTGAATGAACGTCCAACCACAAGAAGTGCCACACACACACACACACACACACACACACACACACACACACACACACACACACACACACGGAGGGAGGGAGGGAGGCGCGGCGGAGCGAGCGGCGCCGGTTGTAGCGTTTGGCTGCCGATGCAGTACCAGATGGGAACCCAGTAATGTGAAGTGGGGAGC
Source organism: Embiotoca jacksoni (assembly GCF_022577435.1). Taxonomy (NCBI): domain Eukaryota; kingdom Metazoa; phylum Chordata; class Actinopteri; family Embiotocidae; genus Embiotoca; species Embiotoca jacksoni. Next base: position 11,078,675 of record NW_027185363.1, on the reverse strand, counting down.
GTTACTCAACAGCTTGCAGGCGAGCCTTTAGCGCAGCAAGTGGTTAAAGCCCTCCAGATTTTCAGTTTTATTTCTGATTTGCAAAGGACGGCTTCAAAGAGGCGCAGAGGCAGGAGATTTAGCAGAATTAATATGTGGAGCTCTTTCAACCATTGATATCCCCCCCCCCTCATGTCCCTGTCTTCTTTTTTTTTTTTCTTTTTTTTTTTCGCCTCCTCCCTGCAATCTGTCATCTCGGCGCCGTCCCGTTTAAACCGAGCACTTTTACCCACGAGACCACAGCAATTAGACTTAACCAGGCCGCCTCGCTCTCATAAGCCCGTCTTCCTCCGCACACACCCGGAGGGCCGCTCGATTAGTCATGCATATTGTTTGTCCTCGCAGCTGATGAAGGCCATGAACAAGTCCAACGAGCATGTGCTGGCCATGGGGGCGTGTTTCAACGACCGGGCCGACTCCCACTTGGTGTGCGTCCAGAACGATGACGGGAACTACCAGACGCAGGCCATCAGCATCCATCACCAGCCACGCAAAGGTGCCGACACGCACAGACAGACTCATCGCATTCACGACCTCCTCCGTCTCCCCGTCTCCATCTGGGTTTTATGTCCAGCTTGTTGTCCGGAAGGCTCGCGTTCGCCCGAAAATCCTCCTCCTGACTGTTGTTCTTTGTCTCGTCTGTTTGCCTGAAAGCGGCCCGTCCTCACGTTTGCTTTGTGAAGACGAACTGAAGTTGTGATTATTATTTTATTTTTTATTTTTTTCCTTTCCTCTTGCAGTTACTGGAGCCTGCTTCTTTGTGTTCAGCGGTGCTTTGAAAGCCTCGTCTGGTTTCTTAGCCAAGACCAGCATCGTGGAAGGTGAGAACTGCGACAACAAACTTACACGTTTGGCTCCAACAACGCTGAAATATTAGTTTCGTATATTTTGTTGCCTCACGAGGTTCAGAGGAGCCCGAAACCGCTCACGTCCTCATAAACTCATTATTAATGTACCAGCTAGAAGTTGGAGATATTAAGGTGTGTGTGTGTATATATATATATATGTGTGTGTATATATACACATGTATATACTCATCTTTTATAGTGTGGAAGCCGTTTCTTTAACGTCACACAGTGTTTGAGGCTCTTATGGGAAATTCTGCAAGCCAGAAACGACGACTGCATCAGAGCATTGTGTTTTTTTTTATTATTTATTACATTTTGCTATTAATGTGCAGAAGAACCTCGACGTGAGAGTTATTTATTGGAATACTCAAACACATCAGCTCCGCCCTAACATGTCGTACCCGGATCACGATGCTGTGATAGAGTAGTTATTTATTAATATCCGTACTCCGTGTGGAGTTCCACCTGCAGCGGCCGAAGTTGTCGAGTCATTTTCGGTCCCGGCTGATGGGTGATTTCCCCCCCCCCCCCTGCTCCCCCGCTGCTCCCCCGCCTCCCCTTCTCCTCTCCCTTCTGTTAGACGGCGTGATGATCCAGATCACCGCCGAGACCATGGACTCCCTACGGCAAGCCCTGAGGGACATGAAGGACTTCACCATCACGTGCGGTAAAGCCGACCAGGAGGAGAACCAGGAGCAGGTCCACATCCAGTGGACGGAGGACGACCACAACTTCAACAAGGGGTGAGACGGGAGGAGAAAAGATCCCCGTGAGCAGAAGAGGGAGGGGGAGGAAGGTGGGGGGGAGGAGGGGGGGGGGGAGGAAGGCGGGGAGGCGTTCATGTCACGCACAATTGAACTGATAGCTTTCCAGCCGCTGCATTTACTGCTTTGCTATAAAAAGTCATTACGCACGCTCGGGGAAACCCTCCGGAGGAAAAGCCTCAGCGGGGAGGAACGACGCGGGTCGACGGGGGGGCTTTGAGATGCATGACCAGCGCAATCAATTTCAACAGCAGCCCGATAACATCTGCACTTTCTAACGGGACCCGAGTATAATCGGGAGCTTTTTCGCCAGATACGACGCGGCGTCATCGGCAGAAGACGACCTGCACGGTCGCAGTTTTAACCCCCGACCGGACGGGTCGGCCGTCGAGCTGCTGTCGCGCCAGGACGGCCGTCCTCGTTTGCGCTCCATTGTACGGCCCCCTGCTTCACTTTCACTCTTATTCTTCCCGCACTGTATTTTTGTTCTTACTGGAACAGGAGAGAAAATAATTTGGACTCTTATCGTCCATCAGAGAAGAACATCCGTCTTTATAAAACACAGCATTTAAAAATAAATAGTGACAAAAAAAAAACAAAAAAAAGAGCAGTATATGAGCAAAATAAGCAAATAAAATAAAGAAACTTCAATTAAAATGATGATTGCATTTGGACCGAAAGATTTATGGTTTCAGGAGGCTTCTTCATCCTTTTTTTTTTTAAACTTGCAAACCCAGAATCTGTTTGAGGGACAGAAAACAAACAAACGGCCTTTTGGCTGCGGTTGATCGACGTGTGTTCTCCGCTGTAAAAAACAAAAAAATAACAACAACCCTAAAACAACCTTTTAAAAGTGAAGGAAAAAATGAAACAAAGATGGCTCCAACCTCAGCCGGAGTCTTTGACGTCGGCAACTCCACCTCCAGCTGAGCAGCTGGCAGGTCGGTGCCTTGCTCCAGGGCACGCTGGCGGCAGCCGCAGAAAAAAGGGTTTATTTGCGTCTCCCACACGAAGTCCTGATCAGTTTTATTCACGTTTAAAAAAAAAACAACCAAAGAAACAACTTCCCCTTCCCGTATTTCATTTGTAAATAGATCATTGTGTTTGTTTACTCAGTGTCATCAGCCCCATCGACGGGAAGTCCATGGAGTCCATCACCAGCGTCAAGATCTTCCACGGCTCCGATTTCAAAGCGAACGGCAAAGTCATCCGCTGGACGGAGGTACGACGCCGCTTACGCTCCCGCTGCTCCTTTTTTTTTTTTCAGGGACGTCTCGCGGGACGACAAAACGTTTAAACGTTTTTAACCTTCGATCCCGTGAGGCCGCAGATCCATTAACTGAGGCCGAGCTACATTCTGGTGTGACACAGCAACAGGACGGGGTTGTTGTTTTGTTTTTGGTTTTTTTTCATGCCACAAATGAGGGGAAAGGACTGACTTGGTTACAGACGACACACTGCAGGGAAGCAAACATGTCGAGTTCCAACTCTTGACACTTTTGTTGTTTTTTTTGTTGTTTTTTTTTATCAGGAAAAACATGTCGGCCTTCAGGTCTGTGTGAAAAGTTATTTCAGTCCGTTTTCGCTTTATTTTACTCCTCGAGGAGCCTTTACACTTTGTTCTTCCGCCGCCTCGTTATTATCACTTTTTTTTTTATACACGTATAAAAAAAACACAACTGAACCTCGTCGTCTGTTCGCTGACACTGAATCTGCAGGTCTTATTTGTTTGTGTCTCCGCGGTTCCTCCAGGTGTTCTTCCTCCAGAGCGAAGACCAACCGAACGGGCTGAGCGACCCGGCCGACCACAGCCGGCTGACGGAGAACGTGGCCAGAGCGTTCTGCGTGGCGCTGTGTCCGCACCTCAAGCTGCTGAAGGAGGACGGCATGGCCAAGCTGGGGCTGAGGGTCACGCTGGACTCTGACCAGGTAGGACGAAGCGGGTTTGGGGACGCGAGGACGAAAGGAGCGCGGAGAGGTTTGGCTTCATACGGACACGGTGCATGCGGACGTCTTGTCGGATGCTTTTGTTGAAATCGTTTTTTTTTTTTTTTTTATCTTCTACTTCTAGATCCGGGTAGTTATTTTTATTTATTTTTTTTAAATTTTTTTTACCTCTGCGGCTGCATAGGAGGACCGTATCCATGACGATACGGAGTTTCTATGGTCGAAACCATTCGTCGAGCCTCGTTAGAAGTTCCCGCTGAAAAAGCGACTGAACTGACGAGTTTTTTTGTTTGTTTTTCGGGACATTTTGTAGATTTGATATGATTTGGTTTATTACTTTACGGGCATTAACACCTGCCCTGATGGCAGCGGTGGCGTTGCGCCGCCGCCTTTTTGTAGGTTGAATAATGTTGGAATCTACTGTGAGGGGACTCGAGGCAGACTTGAAATCAGAAATGAGCAAACGTGAAGAAGTTTTTTTTTTTTATCCCGTCGCCTTTCCCGCTTCACGGACGTGAAGCGGGAAGCGCCGTGTCCTCGATTCGCCATTCATTACTCATTATCGTCGTATAAACGTGCCTGTTTGTTACTAATATTGGCCGTGATATCCGGCCTCACCTCTCTTCGTGTCCGCAGGTGGGTTACCTGGCAGGAAGTAACGGCCAGCCCCTCCTGCCGCAGTACCTGAGCGACCTGGACAGCGCGCTGATCCCCGTCATCCACGGCGGGGCCTGTCAGCTGAGCGAGGGCCCGGTCGTCATGGAGCTGGTCTTCTACATCCTGGAGATCATCTCCTAGACGTCCCCGGCCCCCCCGGCCCCCCGCTCGCTCGCTCCCTCCCGCCCGCCCGCCCCCCCGGGCCTCCAGAGCTTCACCTCCGATGTCATCTCACCACCCGGTCCTCCATCGTCTCTCCTCGGGCCCGTTTTGCACTTCGAAAAAGAGCCCGAAAAAAAAAACAAAAAAACTGTGCCGTGCCAGGCGGGGTAGCATCTCTCAAGTCGAACCTATGCATCCACCCGCCGCAGCCAGGGCCCCCCCCCCCCCCCCCCCCCCCCGAGGAGGCTCCGAGCTGGACCGCCTGTCGCCTCCGCAAGACCGCGCCGCGTCCGTCCTGATACCCGCACTCGTGCTTCCTGCGAGCGCCGACCGTGTCGTGGATTTAATTTTCCACCAAATAATGTGGATCAGCCGCGCAGGATTCGGCCTCGGATAACAAAAACCCAAATTCAGGAACTCGCCGTTGGGTTCCTGTCTGATCAAATGTTTAAGAAAAGCAATTAGTTTAGTTTTTTTTTTTTTTTCTAAAAATAACTGACGAAACGGGACGGAATATTTAACGTACCTCGACATGTCAGTCAGCCTCGTTTAAGAAGATTATAAATGAGTAAATATTCGTTGCTAAGAATCTGCGAAGGTTCTGACGTTAAAGCGTTCGGACGTGTCTGTCAATCTTAAAGCAGCTTTTCGTTGTCGCGCCGAAGGACCGGGAGGAATTCTGGGACGCGATCGCGTCGAGCGTCCCCAGAACACTTCTCTTCAATCGAGCCGCTCCATCATGATTTGAAACTTAATTAATAAATTAATTAAACCAAGATTTTCAGCAGCGGGGGAAAATTAATTAACTCGTGCATTTTTATCATCAGAGATCCATCGTGGACCTATCGCTATAGAAACCGCCGGTGGTGACGGTCGGCTCAAATCTGTCCCAAGAGACGCGCGCGAAAATTCCCTCGGCCGTGGACCTCATCTACGGAACGACCAATCAGAGTGCGCGATGCAGCGACGCTGAACAGTGGAGGTCAAATCGCAAAGAAATTTGCAGCGAAAGCAACAACAACAACAACAAAAAAAAAAAGAAGTCCCGTCCGACTGTTCTCCGTTCACGCTTCGGCTCGCCGGGCGTCCGCGGAAATGTCCGACAGCCTCAAACTGATGTTACGGTCTCCGTGGGACTTTGAGAGCAGGAGGCTTTATTGCCGCCCCGAGGCGCTCGACAAACACGAGACCCCGAACGCGTCTCGTCGCGCCGTTTAAAACGTCCCGCGCGTGAATCTGCACTGTGACGCTTTTCTGACCCCGCGGGTGTCAGGACCGACCCGCTGCCCGTCTGACCCGCAGCGCGGTGTCATGTAGCTCCTCGGCTTCCCGATCGGACGCCGCTCCAACGTCACTGTGGCAGCCGGAGGTCCTGAAGCACTGAACTCTGGGTAAAAAATAAATAAATAAATAAATAAAATGTAATAAAACAAATTTTTTTTTTTTTTTTAAACGCCTCTGTGTAGCACGGATGCTGTTACAAGGGAGTTTGGACTCTTCCACTGAAGTGAAAAAGGAGAACTATCAATCACCGGAGGAGGAGGAAGGAGGAGGGAGGAGGAAGGAGGGAGGAAGGTGCCTCTGTGTGGTGAGTTTTTTGTTATTTTTGCACCGTGGTGCTCAGTGCCTGCAGCAGCGACTCATCAAGGGAGAAAAATATATATATATAAAAAAAAAAAACCCATCTCGGCTTCACTTCTAAAGCTTTACTCATCAGTCACCCGATGCTTTACTTCACGGACAGACGCATTGACTTGTACATATTTTTTTTTGTTTTTTTTTGTAAACGGAACGAATCCTCCCCCATCACATCTGTAACATCTGCAGCCCGCAGAGATCCCGGTGTTACTGACGTGACCGTCACGGGCTCCTCCGACTACGTGTTACTCTGACGTCAAGAAAAAAGACCCTTTTTTTTTTTTTTTTGTGAGAGGGAGAGAGAGAGAGAGAGAGAGAGAAAAAAAAGGTTCCAATGCTTTATCGATTAAACTCAAACAAACTGTACATAAAGCTGAAAAAGCAGAAGAGGGGAAATCGGTTTTTAATCTCATCAATCGCCGTCTGCAAAAAGTCGATCGCGCTCCGTGTTCGTTCAGCACCGGTGGGGGGGGGGGGGGGACTTTAGCTTATTTTGGTGTCTTTTTAAATCATACAAAGAGAATAACTGTTAAAGATGTAAAGATATATATATATATATATATATAGATACCTATCTATATATATATATATATCTCTAAGAACTGTATTCATTTGCAGAAGCAGTGCACTGGATTCTAAGCCATTTACAGGAGAGTTAAAGCGAGCCACTGTGTCCAGGAAGTAAAAGGAAAAAAAAAAGATGAGTGTCTGTAAAGATATCCGGGGTTCCCGCAGAGACCCGAAGCTGAATGTATTTCATCTCGCATTTTCTGCATCCTCCCAAAAGCCCTGAAACTTAAAAATAAAAAAAAAAGACTTTCCTAAAGTCTGCGTAGGAACCCTGGAGGTGGCCGACATGTTTTGTGTCTCTTCCTGCTATGGACCGCACTCTCCTTCAGCAACATGGACCTGGAGACGGGAAAGAAAACAACAACAACAAAAAAGATCGAAGAATGTATTCCTCTTGTTTCTATTCATATCTTACAAACTTGTTTCTGGCCCGACTAATCACCAAAAAAAACAACAACAACAATACACCGGTCATGTCATAAAAGCTCTGTACAGTAAACCATTCAGCTCCTTTCTCCATCTTTAATCGTGCTAATGTAAAACCAGAAGGGGCTACTCCAAACGGGCTGTCGACAAAGACGCATTTTTTTTATCGGAGAGGGGAAAAAAAAACAACAACAACAATCTCGTCGTCAAAAGTGAGAATCCCGACAATCACGTGAAAATCTGCAGAAGAGCCGACGCTTCGAGTTTAAATTCGACCTGTAGCTGCTCTGTGTTCATTTATTACTCCAGGAAGCTACTGTAGCAACGTAATGGTAGTAAAAGACTGACCGGGAGGTCAAAGGTCACCACTTCTGGCTTAATTTACCGTGACGCTGCCAGAGACGGTGTCGCTCAATCACTGTGTCTTCAGCCGCAGTTTCCGTTTTTAAAAAATTAGCATCATGAAGAGGAGACGCGAGGATTTTATTTTTCTGACTACCTGTTTTCTGTTACCTTTTTTTTAATTATTTTTTTTATTACTATTAATACTATAATTTTATTATTATTTTTGGCATTATCCGACGTGTGCAATATGTCCTGAATCCCCCAAAAAAAAAAAAGAAAAAAAAAAAAAAGGTGCAATTTGTTTGACTGATAAAGTAGCATTTGTTTTTGTATTCAGTTGTACGATGTTACGATCCAAAACTATAACAGTGCATGCAAACAGAAACCAGCCTGAAGCGGCGACGGCAGCGACTCAACTTTGCATTTTGACGGTTCAACATTATATCCTCCGGTTTGTGGATAAAACTTTGGAAAATACGCTCATTCAGTTCTGTCTGTCTGGATTTTGTTAATTTTTTTTTTTTTTTTTAATAAATATCAGTCAAAAACATTTGAAAAGCCAAAAACCTGTACATCTTTTTTTTTTTTCTTTACACTACAAATGTAAAAAAAAAAGTGGTCTTTATCAAAAACAACAACCTGTAGTATATGTAAAATAAAAACTTCTAGAAAACTGAAATGGGTATTTTTGTTTTTTGTTCTTAAATTAAAAAAAAAATACTCGACAGTCCAGAATTTAAACAAGATATTTTAATGGTAAAATTTTTTCAAGCAGGAAAAGCAAATTCAGTCCACAGTTAAAAAGTAAATCCTCAATTATATGTTAATCATTTTGGAAATATAAACATGACATCGTTGATCTTTGTAAACATGGAGGCCATCCAAATATTAGAAGATAAAAGGAAAGGTGACGATGTGTTTTTAATTATTTAAGTCGATGTTTATAGAAAACTGATTTTTATTTATTTTTTTCCTGAACAGAATGAGAACTGAAAGCGAAACAGAAATGTTTGAGACCACAGAAGCATTTTGGCAACTGGATAAAGTCGCAGACAGTGTTTGAGGTAAAACTGTTGACGGTGGGATTTAAACTGGTGGCTCAGTTAGTTTGTTATGGCTTCTTTTTGTCAGCATCGGTTAAATTGCTGCAGTTTTTTTTTTTTTAAAAAAAGGGCCAATTCACTCAAATTAACTTTTAATCGTCTCGCCTCGGTTAAAGCTGCATTAATAGATTATCACAAAATACTACCCTAAAAAGTTGTAACGTTTAAACATTTAACAGAAGAAACCTGATCATTGATTTAGAGTTGTGTTTCTGGCCGCCTGACGAATTTAAGATAAATATTTCCTCCATTTCGGCCGTTTTTGGTCTCTACCAACTCCTGGAGAAAACGTCTGGCTTCTTCAGCTCGTTGATCATCCGCCACGTTCCCCAACGAGTCTCCGCTTGGGAGTTTTTAGAAGCTACTGAAAGCAGGGAGACCAAAACAAGTTCCCCCCCCCTCCGCCCCCGAGAGCTGTAAAATCAAAACCGTGAGCTGAAGGAGGCTAAAATGCATCACGGGCGCACTGCTGAGTCAGGTGATCATCATCACCATCATCATCGTCGGTCTCTAAACGTGGCGCCTCTGATGACACAAAGTCATTTTAGTCATATTTAATGCAGCTTTAAATAATTCATTTTTTTTTTTTTTTTTTTTTACTTTATCATCTTTCATTTCTGTCGTCGGAAGTCGTCTCGCACTCGGGTGTCTCGATAGGAATTTCTTTTTGTAATTTGAGTGAAATGACCCTTTAAAAAAAAAGACTGCGGATAACCCGAACAAAAGGGGGAGGGGGATGGTCATTCAAATAATTACATAATCATACTTTGCGTAGCTTCATTATTTCTTGGCTTCCCTCCTGTAACAAACAAAAAAAAAACCGTCTGGCAGATATTTAGACACCTAGAACCAGGCGACTTGTGCGGAAAAACCATCCCGTGCGCGTGAACCTCTCCCGAGTCGTCGTGACGGGTTTGGCAGCTAAAGGCGACTTCAAATATGCAGGATTTTACAGCAACAGTGATTACTTTGGTATTAGTGCATAGGGTGCAGTTCTAGATACCAGAGCTGTAGAGTACGAGGAGTACGTACGCGTTCCTTCTTGGATATATTAACTCCAGGGTCACGTCAGGCAGCAGGATCAGGCGAGCTCGACACGGAGCGCCTTCATAGTGCCGACGGGCCGACGCACCGGGAGGCCTCGTGACTGGACCTGGCTGAAATATCGGCTCGGTGTCGCCTCCTGGTGGCCGGCCGCCGCGTTACAGGGGGGGTGGGGGGGAGGGGGGGCGTAGCTCGCGTGTCGTGCAAATGTGCAAAAGTTTTTTTTTTTTTTGTGTGTGTGTTTTTTTTTTTTAAACAAGTAAAAGACCCGTGTAGGTCCGAGTCCAATCTGAACAACGGACCGTCCTCGACAGAACCCCAAACCTCCTTCCTCCTCCTCCTCTTCATCCTCCTTCCTCCCTCATCTTCATCCTCCTCCCTCCTCTTCCTCCGAGCGTTTTTGATTGAGTGCCTTTTCGTCTGCGAAGACAAAAACGTCAATCATCGAACGCAACGAAGACGGATCTACGTTTGAAGCAGTAGTCGGGACATTTTGGTAAAACGGACTTTCATTCGCTCGCTCGCAGACAACGAGATCAGAAGATTGATTGATTGATTGATTGATAATGTTCCCGTGTCAATATAAAGCTGCGGCCGGTTAAATATATGGATGACGGATGGATTTTGTTCCCTTTTGGTTCATCCTGCTTTATGCTAAGCTGAGCTGACGCGTATCAATCTTCTCGTCCAACTTTCAGCAGCAAAAAGCAAATAAGCGCCTTTTCTCAATATGTTGAAATGTTCCTTTAACATGAAGTCGTAACAGACCTGAATTTACACCATTTCTGTTCATTTCACTCAAAATGAAGAAAAAGTGGAGAACAGTTACCTTCATTTCGTGATTCCTCTCCGTTCTTTCATCTAAGCGAGAATCTTTGAGACAAAAAAAACAAAAACATTTGGACATTTTTTTTCCACAGTTTCCGATTTGCCTTTTGAGGCGACAGTGCCGGGAAGATATCGCAGCCTTCAAATCGAGCGAGGCAAACGTGGCAGCAAGAAGAAGAACGAACCGGAGTGCGTCAATCAAAAGGTGTAAATATCGATTAAAAAAAAAAAAAAAGCAGAAGCGGTCGGGTGAAGTGTGGAGGTCAGAGGTCAGAGTACGTTTACCTGAGACTGGTCGATCACCAGCCAGCGCTCGCTGCTCGTCTGCATGTCCTGACCGCTCAGAGGCTCCCGCAGGCGGATCTTCACCTCGACTCGGCCTCCGGTGGGCTTCCGTCCGTCCATCACCTGAAACGAAAGGACGTCACGCGCCGACACTCGCGAGGCGAACCTCCCCGACCCGCCGCTCGCCGAACGGTCTCACCTCTACGATCTCCCTGATTTCGCTGCGCGACTCCAGCTTGTCCAGCTTGACGAGGGCCGTCCCGACCGGCTTGTCGCTCCGCAGGAAGCCGCTGTGAGACGACGACACGGACGGGACGCTGTGAGACGAAGCTTCGGACGGCAGGAATCCTCACAAATCTGAAATCTGAACTCTACATCTCCACTCGCTGAAAACTTCCTCCGTTACTTTGGACTTTTCTGTAAAATTACGACTATTTAGGAATATCTTCCACTCGACTGTTATATTTATTTTCCTGATTAATCCACCTAATTTTTTATCTCATGTTTTATGTTTCTTCTATTTTTTAATCTTTTCCAAAACATTGTTTTGCCTTGTTTGCTGAAACTTGCCTTAAAAGCTGGTGTTCATATTTTTCATGATATTGACGAGACAGACGACTTTTATCGTCGAGATTTGGGGTTGATATAAAACCGCTCGCATTCACTTGACTTTTCTTCAAACATAACTTTTGCGACATTATTAAACTAACTCCGTAATTCACCAGTTGTTGGACTAATTCCAGAAAATAATGTCTCACATTGAGTTCTCATAAATATGTAAATTGTAGCTAAAGCTAAAACTTTTGTTGGAGCAAAATCCTAAAAGTGTTTTTTTGTTTTTGTTTTTTTTACTTCCGGGTGATATAACGATGTAATTTCATAAAAATGTTTATTGTATGAAATCCGGTGACTCACCCTTTGTGCAGCAGCTCCAGTTTGAGGCCTTTCGACGTCACCACCCTCCTGAAGCCGCGGTGGTTCCGGTTGATTGACAGCGTGAAGCTCTGGTTGTACTCTGGTGAAAAGACACAACGAGGAGACAAACGTGTTTCTGCAGATTCGACGGCGAGACCGAGGATTTGAGACAAAAAACAAACAAAAAAAAAAATCTAAAAAAAAAAAATCCAGAATTAAAATCATCAAGTCAAAAAAAAAAAAAAAATGAGTCAAACATGAAAAGAAAAAATAGCCTAAAATATGTTTTTTTTTTTTAACGTTTCAAGTTAAAACATTGGATTATGTTTTCCCTCCAAAAGGAGAATTATTAGCAGATTCTAGAAATGAAAGAAGAAATATCGCCGCCGATGTCTAAACGTGCTCCGAAGCCGTCGGCGCTCCTCGTCTCACCTGGGGAGTTCGTGTTCTTGATGACGGCGGTTCTGTGTTTCTGCGGCTGCTCCTGGTGGCGACGAAACAGAAGACAAATGCTGTCATTTGGAGTAAAAAAACAAAAACAAACAAAAAACCACAAGTGTCCGCCAGCCTGTGAAACCTTTAAAGGAAAGCTGTAGTTCGAGGCTCTCACCGTGCTCGGGTAGGGGAAGTCGAACTTCACGTAGGCGTCCAGGTCGTTGGTTTGGATTCCTGAAGAAGGAAGAGACGTTTTACTGCGGAGCGTCGAACGTTTTATTTTTTAAAACTTCATTTCTTAACCGAACGTCAAAATAAACTGTAAAGACTCGACGGGACGTGGAGCGAAAAGATTACAACATTTATAGTAAACTACAATCTGAAAACAATTCAAACATTAAAATACACCTTTTTTTTTTTTTTTTTTTTACTTTTATGGCTTCAAAATATTAATTTAAGCCATAAATAAAAACAAATTAAAAAAAAAAGGCTGATATGTGAAGAAGTCTCTGTAGATCTTTACCGCTCGGAGCAGGAAGATTCATCCCTTTCACGATAATAACGACCATCTCTGTGCTGCTCAGCTCTGGAAATATCCTGAAGAGGAGGAAGAGGATGAAGGTAGAAATGTTGTAATTCGACCAATAAAGTTCTCTTTTTTTTTTTTTGGGGGGGGGGGGGTCATTCTTTGTCTTTGCAAATTTAATGTTTAGTCAGTTCATTTCAAAAGCAAGTAAAACAAATCAAAATAAATCAACGCTCAAGTGAACCGATATCATATCAGTCGTCTATTTCCAACATTTAGAACTGATCAAAGAGCCTCTTTCTATTTATAGGTTGACGAGTGATGAATCGGACGCCGTGACGTCGCCCACCTGACGGTGTGAAAGGATCTCTCCTCAAAGTGATGTTTGGGAGGAGGCAGACCTCTCGACTGAGCCAGCTTCAGCACCTCCAGACTCCTCTTGCAGCTCGCCGCCATTTTCTCAAACCTCAAAAACAAAACGCATCAAAAAGAAGGAGAACGACTTCGCGAACATTTCCACTTCACCGTTCCGCAAAATAAACGCCGACCGGAGGATACGATCAGTCATGCAGCGTCGCCCCCTCTCGAGCGTTACAATCAAAAGTTATGATCTGGAGTTCAAATGTGAAATGAAACGGTTGAGTGACAGGAGAAGCTCACTTTGTTGTCTCGGCGACGTTCCCCAGATGTGTGAACTGCTTGGAGTGAGTCAAACATTTCTAAAAAAAAAAAAAAAGGAAAAGGAAGGAAAAGCCGTTAAGACATCTCGGTGACTCTTCACCGCAAGACAACAACAACAACAACAACAACGAGGAGCAACCAGACGGGGAAACAGAAAATCTATTTTTGGCATCAGAATTAATGAATAAACGTCTAAATATATCAGAGCTGAAAAACTGTTTTTTTTTTTATTTTATTCTGCAGAGAATAGAAGTTTTATTCCTCGGCGATGGCGAATTTCTTTTTGGGGAAAAATGAACGTGAAGGCGGTGAACAAAGAAGTTTGAAGAAGTTTACTTGTGTTTTAAAATAAAAAGTAAAAAAAATAATAAAAATAATTAAGAAATACATGAAATAAAAACATTAAACTGCCACCTAATCTGCAGTACGATATCATTCTGGGATATGTAGGTGCTATTTATTTCTCATTACTGCCCGTTGGTAGAATTTCAAGACGTTCGTGTTCATCTTGATAAAAACCTGCGTTTAACAGAAAATCCTAAAACGTCACCGTCGTCCGTATTTGAGGAAATCTTTGTTTTTTTTTTTACCTCGCGCTGCTCCTTCAGGATCTTGACCAGCTGTGCGTAAACCTGCTCCGCTTTCTCCGAGATCTGCACGTCGCTGTGGTGAACCAGGATGAAGTCGTCCTCCTCGTCACCAGGGGGCGACGGCACCTACGGGCGCAGCACCAGATGTTTTGAGGAATCGGAGCCCCGCCAATCGTCTCCACCATCACGCGGTTACAATTTCACCAAAGTCTTTTAAATGACGTAACAGAATTGTTCACGTTTGCATCATTTTCAGGTACATTTTTGTGTGTTGCTTAAACTGAATCCTTAATTTTTTTTTTAAATATTCAAACATTTCAGGGTTTTTTTTTTTTTTTTTAGGAACATATTTTGCGTTCTCAGTTGATCTTATTTTAAGGCCTGAACATCATAAATGAAAAGAATATAAATTGAGATATTCACTGGAACGATTTCCCACTTTGCATCATTATTCCAAATTTAAAACCAGTTTTCTCTCGTTTTCACACGCTTACGTAACTTTTAATTACTTGATAAGAAAAACAAGAATTTAGGTCATTAACAACGCGTAATAAATCACACAACAAAAGAGGCCCTTTTTTTTTTTTTTTTTTCTCCCCTTCCAGTAAGCTAGCTGGGTTCGGGTAAAAAAAAAAAAAAAAGAATCACGTAAAAGTGTTCGGGGCGCGAGGCCGAACTCGCCCGTCCGCTCACCGTGCTGATGTCCACACTTTTGCCGCCGCGCGCCGCCTCGATCATCGGGTCGAAGCCCTTGGCGGTGCGGAGGAAAACCTTCGCCTGCTCCGTGTCGTTCTTCTGCTTCGCCTGCAGCGCCGCCTTCATGTACTGCTTCTTCCGACCCTCCAGGAACTCCAGCTGCTGAACCGCTGCGGGACGAGGGCGCGACGTTCAGAAAGTAAACCGCCGGTAAAACGAGCTGGATTTCATTTTTGATTTTTGATTGGACGTCGGGTTCACCTGGAATCAGCTGTTTTTACCCCTGCGTGACATTATTAACGATTTTTCTGTCCCGTTCTTACGGAAAAGCGACAAATCGTCACGCTTGAGAAGCAGAAACCAGAAAATATTTTAAATCTTTGCTTTAAAAAAAAAAAAAAAAAAGTCTGTTCCTCCACTAACTTATAAATTGACCGATTGTTGCAGATCTAATCGATATTGTTCCGTTGCTCCTTCTGGCTGCTGTCCAGCTTATATCCTAAAGCTTTTTGCTTCTGTCAGCAGGAATGTTTTTAAAATCGACACGGAAAATGGGAGGACTTCCTGCGACCGGTTTCAAAAGAGCCTCAACTGAGTGTCTGTTGTTTAGGGAGGTCACCGTTTTGGCAGTTCGAGCTCCACCGACCTGTCGGCGAGATTCCTTCCCCGGAGGCCGTTCTGTCGGGCGAAGCTGACGGAGACCTTTTTGGTCTCTGACCTGCAGCCGGGACGTCCAACGTGAGCTTCTTGGGCTCTTCCGGAGCAGCGGGCTTCGACTACGGGAGAGAAACAAAACTGTACCAACAACTGATCTGCAAAAAAAAACAAAACAAACAAAACAAACAAAAACGACTTCTGATGTACCATGAAATATCGTACTGAGAGCCCACCTCGTCCTCCTTCTCCTCATCGTCGCCTTCTTCGTCTCCCGCTTCCGCAGCGTCCGTAGAGGCGAGCTTGCTGGCCGCCTCCAGGGCCGCGACGAAGCCCTGCTCGGCTCCCGTCGCCTTTTGTCCGGGGATCGGAGGAAAACCTGAAAGACCAGATCTGGATTTGCTTTTTCTGTAGAGTACAAAAAAAAAAAAAAAAAACACACAAGTCCGCATATCGAGAGGCAAACATCTCGTTCAGTAAAGCCGAGCGCACAGAAACACCCCGGGGCGACAGAACCGGACACATAATCCGATTTCATGGAGCTACACGTGACCCAAAAAACACAAATCGGGGGAAAAAAAATAATAATCTCACCTGGGGGAACCGGCAGCTCGTCGAAGTTGACGGCTTTTCCTGCTTTGTGAGCTCGGATGGCGCTCTGGTATTGCTGCCGGAGGAGAGAGGTTGGAAAGGCTCTTTTACGACAGGCCAAGTGTGCTGGAAGCGTTTCTGAGCGCGCTTCCATTATTATTATTGCTTTTGTCTGGTTTATTTTACTCGTATACAGATCATATTTTATTTGAACAAACCTGAGGCCTGCTCTTTTTTTTTTTCTTTCTTTCTTTCTTTTAAAATTAGCCGTTACACGGCGCTTCGCATTTTTAAGATTTCAAGATCATAAAACAACAACAAGTCCTGACGCGAACGGTCGGACCCCCCCCCCACCCCCCCACCCACAGAGCTCTGACCTCCACATCAGGACAGTCAAGACTCCCGTTACAAAGAGCAAGTAGTTTTAAAAAAAAAAAGGGGGGCAGGATTTCGTCACATCAGATGTGATTATGTGTAAAGTCTGTATCAGCTGAGAGATAATAATAATAATAATCATGCAGAAACTCCCGAGGCCGACGAACCGCAAACCGGGTTCTGTGACTGCAATTGCCGACATCAGCGGGAAGTCTCTCTCCTCCTACCTTGGCGATGCGGTCGTGCATTCGGGCCTTGCGGTCGTCTCCGCCGGCTTTGGCCTGAGCGGACGCCTCCGCGTACTTGGCTCGTCTCTGCTCGAGAGCCTCCAGGACGTCTTTGGGGGCCGCGGGGGCTGAAACGCAGAAAACGGCGACGTTCCCGTCGCATCGTTTATGACAACTCTTTGCCGATTGGCATCATCCGGCGCCGCTGAGCCCGATGCGAATGTCGGGTATCTTACCGTGGCGCCAAAAACATTGGGCAAATGTCAACGTTGACCTCGTGACGGAGCTCTCGACAAAGTGTCACCAGAGTCCGAAGGATTTATCCTCCAGGAGTCCTGAACGGATGAAGACATTTTCGCACGAATCCACCCGGCGGACACATAACCACCGTCACTGTGCAGGAAGCTCCGAACCGAAAGCGGACCCGAACGCCTCCCCGCCGCTCATACTGGGCTTTCCGCGTGGCCGCGGCCTTTTTTTTACGCCAAGTGACGCCAGTTCCGGCAGCGCCGCCGTACGCGAGCAATATACAAATAAGGACCGAGTAAACAAACAGAACCACCTCGTTCCCCGACCCGACCAGCCTGTTTTCACCTCTTTGAAGTCACGTCTCAAAATGACATTCGCTGATCGGCGTACGGTACATATAAACCGCATGACGGCGTGATGTGGTTGTTAAATGTTAAAAAAAAAAAGATCAGTACCTGGAGCTGCTGCTGCGGCCAGTTGGGCGACCTGCGTGTTTTGCCCGGAGGAAGGTTGGTTCACTGGAGCGCAGCTTCCTCCCGCACCTACAACAGAAACACGACACCAGCTGAAAGCTACAGAAGGCGATACGACAAGTTTCGGCTCAAAAATACCAGAAACTCGTCAGTCCGATGAAGTAATTCGCTTATTTTATACAATTTGATATATCGATGAGGCTTATGATTGTAAATTTGTTCCCTTGCTTGAAGATCCCCGTGAGGTCTGTTGGGTTTTCAGACTAATGTCTTAAAATAAAATCCAAGGTTTGGGTCAAAATTCAAATCATTTCAAAATGTTTTTTTTTTTTTTTTTTTTTTAATCATTCTGCCGTTTCCAAACACTTTTATTCGATTTTGGTTTTTTTTGCGTTCACTGAACTTTAGCTGCACGAATCTCTTAATTGCGCCTGCTTTCTAGCTCAACTCAAAAAAAAACAACAACAAAAAACAGACTTGTTTTCATCTCAAACTGAAACGTGTCCTTTGGTTCCAGAGTTCCTCACCCTGTCCTGGAGACGGAGGAAGACCACTCAGGTCGACCGCTTGTCCTTTCTCCAGCGCCTCGATCACTGCATCAAACTTCTGCAACCCAAATAAAAACAAAAAAAACCACACAAAAAAAGGCACAGTCAAACATAATAAAAAGGTCTTTGTCAGCGTCCGCATGGTTGGGATGCTTCACATTCTTCAGAGAGAAGTCCTGCGGGCAGAATGAGCAGCAACAGGCTCATCGCAGCCGACCGCACAAACAAGGACGGATAACAGCAATGCGGGCATTTGAACCCGAGTCTTTTCAACTGACGTTTGATCTACAAACTTAAGACGAGGTGCCGACACAAGTCCAAAAACCACGATTCTGAACGGGAACGGGAAAAATAAATAAAATGGAGATTCCTCCTTCGGCAGTAATCCCGCAAAAGGCGTGGGGTTAAAAACAACAGCGTGTCCATTATCACTGAAGCAGCTGCTGCGACATTCCTACGGCAGAAACCTGCTCGGCTCAGCAAAACTGCTCCGGTGCTGCAGCGGAAACACGGCTCGGCTTTGATTATGTAGCTGGTAGTGACATGCAGATAAAAACGCGACAGACGGGGTGAAGATTTTGCATTTTACCGTTGTAGCTCGGCAAATACCGATTTCCTTTTTAGAGTGAAATATCAAACCGATTGCGGGCGCACGTTGGTAAAAAGCACTGAAACTAGTTTATCGGGCTCAAAATTAAACGAAATACTGGATTGAAAACTGGTTTTATTTGATCTACAGGGGACATGTCGGATTAAATATTAGTCTGTTAATCATCTATTTTCATACAGAATAATTTCCTGGACGTTATGTTGCAACACTAAGGAAGGAATACGAGCACAAGTCAAAGATTTAAAAAAAAAAAGAAGCTTTTAAGAGACGAACTCAAACACCGCAGATACAAACTTGTGCACAAGAAACACTCGTGTTTTAAATCATTCTCACCGTGTTGCAGAGCTTTCACTCACCTTGCTGGTCTTGAAGCAAACCTTGGCTCCCTCCACGTCTCCCTGCTTCTTTGCTCTCAGCGCTGCCATCTTGTACTCCCTCTGCCTCGCCAGCAGCATCGTCTTCGTCGCCTCGTTCGCTGCGGATTCACCGGACGAAACAATTACCGCATTGAGAGGCCTCGCTCGTCACGTGCGGAGAAGCTGGAAGAGCCACGGCCGCGAAACTCACCGGCCTTTCGGTTCGAAATTGGGGACAATAAACGAAATCTAAACGCGTGAGAAAGTGTGCTCAACATCAGACTGGGAAATCACATTAAGACTTAAAGGTATTGACATAAAGAGTTCCTTTCATACTCAATAAAACAATCGTGATCCAGATCTCTGAGCGGGACACAAATCTGTTTCTTACTGCTCTCTGGTGGCCAACTTCATCAGTCGAGCGATCATTTTTTTTACCTCGGATGATTGAAGCCGCCCCCCCCAACTGGCCTCCGCTTCATTATTACAACTGATAAACTTTGTGCAAGTCAAGTGAAACTGACCTCCAGTCAGACTCCTCCGCGAGACGTCGGCAGCTTCCTCGGTCTGCTCCTCGGAAGATGGAGATGGGAGGTTGCTCAGAGCGGGCGTGGTTGCCGCGGACGACGGCTCCTCTTCGCTGCCGGGTGTGACGATGTCGGGCGCCGCAGGCGGCGGCAGCGTGGTGACCGCTGCGTCCTCCCGCTGGGCGGGTTCAGGAGGCGAAGGCGCGGGCGGAGCGGGTCTCGCGGGAACGGCGGGCCGGGGGGGGGGCGGCGGTGGCGGCGGCGCTCGGGGTTCCCGTGGCAACAGGAGGAGGGATCTCTGCCTCGTTCACGGGCCTGCCTTTTTTCACGGCAGCCAACATCGACTCCAGCGTCTGTAGAGGATGGTGACAAATTCAAACTTGCACAAGATTTCTGAAATCAAAGCTGGAACGCACGTGACGTGTCGTGAAGAGACAACTACAGAAATGCAAATATTTCAGACACAAATCACAACTGTGGAACTAAAAAAAAAAGAGTAAATACAACCAGTAAAATACCAGTAAATTTAAAGCAAGTATATTAAAAAGTCCTGCAAAACTGTACTGTATTATACCGAGAGGTGTTTCTGTTATTAGGCGAAGCCCTTTAATCTAAACGGGGTGGACTAAAATTACATTTAAAAAAAAACAAAAAAAAACAGCCAGTTTAACGCAATACAATTCAGCATCAACACAAACTTCTCTAAAATGATCACTCGGTGTAATCAACACCTCTCTGGAACAGTTTCAATAAACACTGAGCATCATCACCTTCGTAAAGATACCAGAAAGTGGCGGCAACACACAACCCAGAACCCATCCCATCAACTGCCCTATAAAAGTACTGCACTTAACAATTGGTGCATAATAATCTATAATTAAAAAGGAGCTCTCGCAAATCCGCTCCCGGGATGCATCCGGAGCTCCGCTGCAGGACGTAAGTTTCACCGACCTTCAGGCCTCGATCGTATCTCCTGGCTTTGGAGGTCTCTCCCGCAGCCTTGGCGTTCTGCAGGGCCGCCCCGTACATGGCCGCTCTCTCCTCCACGGTGTGCTGGAGGCTGCCGGGCGCCGCCGAGGACGCCTTCACGTCCTGCTGCGTCACAACGTTCAACAACAACAAAACAAGATGCGGGCTGAAAACGGGCGGGAAATGACTCGGCATTCGAAAGGGAGGCATCGAGTGTTCGTCAAAGAGATGAACAACGAGAGGAAAATCGAATACCACCAGTCGTCCTGGATTATTTGGTTAAAAAGTATAAAAAAAAAAAAAAAAGGCACATAAAGCATTCAAAGTATTTCAAATAGATTAAAAAAAAAAAAAATGCAGGCGGGATGCGTATCGGGAAACGGATTAACAGGAATGCCGTCGGACTCACGAGATAGAATAGAAAATATTCACCTCCAGGGCGTCCGAGTAATGCTGTCAACTAAACAAATGTTGCTTGGGAACAAATTCTGTAATTTAATATAAAAACTGGCAGTCAAATTTTAAAAGCGAGCGACAAGGAAGGAGGACAACTAAAATTTTTTTTTTTTTTTTTTTTTAAATGTCCGCCCCTTCCCGTTACCGGCAACACGCGCGTGTCTGCCCGGTGACGCTTTCAGCGCCGGCAGAGAGAAGGCAGGCGGGTGTCGTACCGGCGCCCCGGGGCACTCTGGTGTTTCTGCTCGAGGAGCTTCGGCGGCGGCGGAGGACGATGCGGAGTAAGCGGCGGCTCCATCCTCGGCTCCCTCCTCCCCCACCACTTCCTGCAGCTCCGCCTGATGGGGAAAGAGAACAACGGCTTTTGTTTCGGTTGTTCTTGACAACTGGAAATACCGCAAACCGGAACGCGCGCGATGAAAATAAAAAACGACAAATCGACAACTGCTGTCGCACGGAAACTTGAGAGAGCACGCGCGTGACCCGAAATGTTTGACTTTGCTGCAGTTTGTGGAGCTTGGCGAGTTTCATCGGCACGAACCAAGAGATCTTCGTCGTCTTCGACGTTGTCGTCGTCGTCGTCCTCCGCGTCCCTCATGCACTCGTCGGCCATTCTTGCGATGTCCTCCATGGGCAGGGGGCCTACGACGCACAGACACGGCCATGCGGCACATCAACACGGTACAAGCAGCAGCAACAGCAACAACAACAACAACGTCGCCCGGGCAACAAGTTTTCATGAGAGATCTCCCGGTGGAAGATAACGGAGCATAAACAGCTTTTGGATCGAGTTTGAAAACACGTTACACTTTCCTAAAGTAAAAAAAAAAAAGAGAGAACATTTCAAAAGGGGAGCTGCTGAGATGCAGTCTGAGAGGTGAGGGTAACTTCTCCCGTTTAAAGTTTGAGAAGTTTAATTTTTCAACTGTAAAATGTCCTGCCTGGTCGCAATTAACTAAACAGATTAAAGGGTAAAATGTTCATTTATCTTATGGGCTGTGTATTATCACTTTTTTATTTTATATACTTTTAAAATACATCAATACCAGTATCGGGTTCGGCCTAAAAAAAATAATGCATCGGTGGCCGTATAGAATCTGCTGACAGACCACCGTCGGTCCTACAAGGTCCAAAGGTCACCTGCCTCAACATTAAAAACAGAACAAGAGCACACGTTGACACCAGGTGTGAATGCAAACACCCGGGACCTGGGAGTGCGTCGGTATATTTGCATATGGAGAAGAAATCCCAGGCGGTGCACTCACTTCTCCCTTTCTCCTTGGCTCTCCCTCCCGCCGCTGCTGCTTTATTTCCCGTGATAGCAGCGAGTTCCGCCTCCAGGTCCGGGTCGTCCAGACTCCCGTCCATCCCCCCCACCGCCATCATCTCCTCCGGGTTCAGGTCCACGAACAGACCCAGCTGAAAGCACAGCGTTAAAAAATAAATTAAATAAATAAATAAATAAAAAAAAGATGATGAACCTCCATCGTACAGAAAGTGTTTATCGGGAGTAGTTGTTTACCTGCTTGGCTGCAGCAGCGCCCTGACCTCTGGGCTGCGGCGCTCTCTTCTTTTTACCGAACATGATGTTGTTGTTGTTGTTGTTGTTGTTGTTTAGCGAGCCCCCTCAGCGCACACCGCAGCGGGTACAAGCGAACACAAAACACATTACCGTAAATCGATTTCCCCGTCGTCCTCACCGGGGGCCGGTGGCGGCCGGTTGAAGTCACGTGAGCGGCTGTCAGGTGGTCTCCTCAAACTCCGTGACAACGAGCTGCCAAAGTGACGGTTGGTGTTAGCCGCGCTTAGCCGCTACTACAGCTAGCCGTGTTCCTCGCCTCTAAACTGGGGAAAAAAGTTATTATTATTATTATTATTTTTTTATTTTTTTATTTTTTGCGATCGCGAAGCTGACTCACGGCTTGACGAGAGTTTTTGTCGTGACGCGTGTTCTTTTTTTTTTTTTACCTGCTCGATCACCACTTCACGGAGACGGTCTTCATTTCTGCGGATTGACATGGCAGTAATGGGCTCGTTTAAGTACGCATGCGCGAAAAGCCAGCGAGCCCCAAAGGATGCTTCGCCTGCGAGAGGAGCCCTGAGTGATGTCTGTCAGGCAGCCGAGACTAGTTAGGTTAGGTTAGGTTAGGTAGTTACTTTATTAATCCCCGAGGGGGAATTTTTTTTTTCGCTACAGCAGCATACAGGAAGCAATAAGATAATAATAGAAAGCAATAAAATCGCAGTAAAATAGCAGTAAAAATATAAAATGCACAGTATATACAGTACAGTATATATCTATATATATCTACCTCTGCGTGAGTAAGGGAAATGCACACGTAACTCCATAAAGTGTGCTGTTAAATTGAGGAATAAGTCTGTGACCATGCAATCGGCTCCATTCATCTGGGTTTTTTTTATTCATCTGCACAATATAAATGCATCCACGCAATAGATTTATTGTACTTAAGGCACTTTACAAATGTAAAACACCGCAAGTAAAAATGACAGCGTTTAAAATTGTGTAATTGCCATATGATATAGACGTTTGACAGCATACAGAGCATAGCGTAAAATGAGTAATTAACACTAAACAAGCAATGCTAAAAAAATTAAAAAAAATAGCAATTCATATTTCAACAGAAGGGCATATAGTTTCTATCGTATCATGTTTTATCTTAAAGATAATTAACTGTCAATTGTAGCCGGTTTAGTCAACTGGTAGTGCAGCCTGCTCGACCTAGGAGGTGCAACCACATTGTTTGTTTTTGAATTATTAGAAAAAAAAAAACCATCAGAGTGGGAATAAAATGTACTTTCAGTTTCATTTCAACACTCCTTGATAGTCATTTATTGCTACTTGAAACGTATAACTATCTGGCCTAAACTTTTGGCTGAACTAATGGAGCCAGCCCTCAGGAAGCAAATTTTCAAATTTAAAGCCCTCTCCTGTGTCACACATGGTCCTGCCATATTCTAGGTTTTGACCTTGTCCTCTTCTAACAGGGGAGAATATACATGCAAACACTACATTGCAAACAAGCCACTTTATTTACTCCATAACAGTATAAAGAATAGGACAGAAATGTGTGTCGTCAAAATGTATTATTCTTTTTGTGTTATTAGTAGAGATCGTGACATTTCGGCTAAAACCTCTACTTCTCAGAGTTAAAGCCTGACGTTTAGTGCAAAGAGAACCTGATCCAGCTTTGGATAAAGATTATAGTGCACAGAAATGAAGTTGAGCGGAAACATTTGTGAGCTCAGATGCTGTAAAGTTACAAATCCCTGTTGTTGCTGCTGAGCAGCTTGGGGTACGACGTGCCGATGGATCGCCCGTGCCGATAGACAACCAGCTCCAGCATGTACTCGTCCACTTTCACCCTCACAGACGTCGTCTTCTCAGTCGACATGAGGAAGATGATGGTGAAGAGAGCCACTTCGAACTCCGGACTGACACCGATGAAGGAGCCACCGATCGGCTTCACCAAGCCTTTCCAACTGAACTGCAGGTTCAGGACATGGTCGTCCTCATCAGGCTTTAAAACAAGAAGAAGGAGCTCGTTGAGGTACTTGTACTGTCCAGTGACAGCAGTAATAGTTTTAGTTGAGAGTCGTATAATAAGGTGACGTTGATTTTTTTTTTTTTTTTTTTTCTTACTGTATCTTTGTTGTCTCTTGCTTTGTAGCCTTTATAGTCAACGTGGTCGTGTTTCTCCTGCAGGTAGAACTGCACCCAGTTGTGAAGACCCATGAGCTCCTGGCCAAACTTGGTTTCTCCAACAAACACATGTTCAAATCCAGAGGAATCCTCACTATAATGAAAATAAAATCATTACACCCAAAGTTAAATCTCAACGCATGGCCCTCATTTGCATTGTGGGCTTGACAGGAGGACAGAAACCCTGAAGGTGACACAAGTTATAACTCTACTTTATTCTTAAATATTAAATACATGCACACACACACAAAAGAAAACACCTGCAATTAAAAAAAATATGTTTTGTCAGACTCAAAGCAAGAAATTTTGCATCGAAAAAAAACAAAAAAACAAGAACTGAGCAAAATATTGTTCAGATGTAAATTTGTTGAGTCACTGCATTTATTGGTGTATATATTTTTACACGTATGGTTGATTTATAGAGTCTGAAATTCATCCGCGTGCCGGATGTCAGCTGGTCCTGTCGAAGGAAACCAGACCTGAAGCTGTTTACGTTTGAGATGAAGCTCTTTACATATCGCAGCAGCTCCCCCTGCTGTTACAGTGAGACTCACCCTCCACTCCTCTCCCTGTGGTACAGGCGGAACCAGATGTCATACAGCTGTCTCTTGAACTGTGCAGCGTCTGATGGCGACTTCCCCTTCCTGACCAGATACTTGTGAGCACACTGTGATAAAAAACAAACAAAAAAAAACAACAACCACGATGAAAAATAAAAAACACCTGTTACATGTGAATTTACCGCTGCTATGATACCTGGGCAAACACGTTGAGCTAATACATTTAAATTATTTTGAGATTGTTTTTTTTTCAACCAGTAATTCATTTTATTCATTAATTTTATTCCCAATTAACAAACAAGTGTGTGAAATCGAAAGCAAAATCATAATAATAGAAAAAAAAGTCTGTTCCTTGAAGTTTATCTTTTGTTTAAATATATTTCAATAGAATAAAGTCAAATAATCGAGACTAACTCAGTTAAATTCAATTAAATTCTCCATTCTCAAGCAAAAACCCTTCAGTTTTTTTTTTCTTTGTCATGCTGAAAAAAGCTTCCAGAAAACAACAGTTTATAATTTCTTATATCTGGTTTTCTAAGAAGTCCTAAGAGACCTTCATGACTTCGGTCTCCATGACGGAGTCGATAAAGAGTCTGTTCTCCTGATGCTCCTCTGAAGTGACGGTCTCTGACACACCGGTGGACGCCTCGTAGTTGTCCAGCAAGTTGATGAAATCTGCATGAAAAAGGGGAAACTGTTGAAACGAGGTTTTTGCGGGGAAAAAAAAAAAAAAGGTAAAAAGAAATAAACTGCTCCTTACGAGCATAAGTCTCGATGCTCCTCAGTTTATCTTCATTGACGTATGTGAAGAGCGGCGCCCTGGCCCGGTCTCTGGCATAGTTACTGCCCTGAGCCACATAACCTGCCTTCCCCTGAACAAAACACAACACACCTGCCAGTTGGAATTACACAAGGTAGAAAAACCGACTCAGCGTTAGTTATACTAGCCACTATTTCACAATATTCAACTTGCTAACTGGAATTCACAATTACAAAACAAAAAGTTATAAAAGATTTAAAACAAAAATTCAGATTGATTTGTCGCAGAACGATGAAATTTAGATTTCTGGTCAAACAACACCGACGTTGTGATTGTTTTGTGTCCTGTTTGTGTTCTCTTAGTGGACTCCAGCTGACTAATTGCAGATTTGGTCCAGATGGGGTTTTACGTTTCTGGCATCCATCTGTGGCTGAGTACTGCACGTTGCAGCGAAGCTTTGAAGACACGCTGGTAGTTCTGACCTGGAGGGAAATAATGTAATCAGTCCCCGGCCTGAGGCGGTTGGTATCCAGGCCCCAGAGTTGGTTCAGCACCTCAGTGAGCTCCTGGTTGGCCTGTTGACTGTAAAACAAGCAAATACAGCAAATTAAGTAGCAATTTAAACACCTCTATATTGACTATGTAGTAGTATACAGAATAAAGTGGCCAAGCAGATGTAAGAACTCTACCTGATGAGCTCTACATTAAAACCCAGATGCTCTTTGGTTCTTTTTTAAATTCAGTCTGTACAGCATCTGGAGGCCGTGTGTAGATTATTTTTTTTATCATTTTGTTCTTGCTGCTGGTGTTTTTATTTTGTTTGACTACACAATGGCACTGACAGAACAGTGGGGGAAATCTTCAGCTCTAAATAGTGACCCCCACCACCACCATTACGTTACAAACTGCGTGACTCTATGCATGGCTTGTGATATGAGATGAAACTTTCGTATGCAGTTATCTTGTGCCACAAATTTCATCTTAGACAGAAACAAAAAAGTGTTAAAATGCCATTAAAAGTGTGTCAAAATCAGTATAATGCCACACCCTTGCAGCCCTGGAGACGAGAATAAACATTTGACACAAAGTTGAGTAAGAAGCGTGTGACAGGAAAGGAGCAAACACTAAGACAGAAACTCCCCTGTTCTTAATTTAGCTCGGTGAATATCACAAGGAAGGACAGACTTTTATTGCAGCGGACTCTGAAGTCTGCGATGTCCTGTTTGTTCTGTTGTATAATTCAAACCTGCTAATCACAACCAGACCGTGCTGCACTCACATCAAAACAACAGCCTGCACACAACATCCACATATCCCCTCTGCAAACCTGTAATCTCCTTCTGAAACCAGAGGATGTTGAGTTGTAGAAAAGAACAACAAAAGCAAAAGTATAAAACAGGAGTTTCTCTAGAAATATGCACCAAGGAGAATCACGAGAAGCGTCATGTTACAGTGCAGCTGCGTATTTACATCAAACATTAATGTCCTAAAAAGGGAACAAAGTGTTAAAACTGTCTGAAAGAGGCTGAAAAGATTCAACATGCACACACACAAAAAAAAAAAAAAAAAAAAAAAGCATTTAACCGAAACCAAAGAGCTTCTTCTCGATTCTGTAATTTCAAACACAACACCTACCTCCTTGCCATGGTCTCGTTCAGTGGAAAAATTACTCTGACTTTTCACATCCTCTCAGAAAAACTATTGTGACATGTGAACAGTTATGTGAGGTGTCAATCATGACGTTTCCAGAGGAACAAGCCAATAGAGAGATAAGAAAAGGACCGCGCCTCTCCCCCATCTGTCATCAGAAGAGGGGGGGAGGGGGGGTCTCATCCTGATGTTAATGTAATAATCTACAGTGCTTTTTTTAATATTCATAAAAACATTTTTATTACACTAACGTTTGTTCTGAATTTTTTTTTTTAAATCAAAATATATAATAATATATTTAATTGTAATCAATGAACAATATTTTTTTGAAATATTTTATTTCGTGACTGAAGAGAGTCCGAATTGCAACGGAGGAAGTCATTCTGGAAGATGAGAGCAAAAACCAAAAAGAAGAAAAAGGACAGTGGAAAATAGAATGACAAACAATAATAAATAAAAAAAATGCTTTATTATCCGTGCACAGTTTTTTTATTTCAACTTTCTCCGCCACATCCGTTTGCTTCTTGTGGTTGCCAGATGTTATGAACTTGTTTGCTCTTTGCCCTGTAAAGAAGACAAAGGACAATAGGGGGAAAACAAGATGGGAAGCAATAAAAGTGTTGTATAATCCAATGACTCTGACGTCTCTAGTTATACAGTCGCATGCATTTTGGCTTGGTTTCCACATGGAGGTGATAGAGCACAGAAAGCTGATTGTAGTTTAAAAAAAATAAAAATAACTTGCTGCAGTCGTTGTAGCACGAGATTTACGAGTTGTCTAATTTGTTGTTGAGAAGAACACACGCAAAGAGTTTTTCAATTTGGTAGAAACGGTAAAAAAAAAAAAAAAAAAAAAAAAATCATCACAGGACACTTGCGGACATGACTTTATTTTGAAAGCAGAGAAAAAGCACCCTGAAAGAGTGAGAAAAATGACACGACTTTAACGCGTATCTCGTCTTTTATTTTGAAAAGCCTTTCACGACAAAATGGGAGGAAGTAGCTTATGCGCAGGCGCAACAGCTCCACACGTTGTTTTGGACTTGGAAGTGTCTTTTTTTTTATATATAGCTAAAGTAGTTCGTAGTGTCACGTCTAAGTAGGTTTATTACATCGTTTACGTCAGTGTTTCTCATGTAGGTCTCCGTTTGGAGTGTTTAGCAGCTGTTTCTCAAACAAGGCGCCAAAAGTTGCAGGAAAAAAAAAAAAAAAGCAGCAATTTAAAGGACGCTGGTTAGCCGAGTAGCTTAGCCTCCTGTAGTTGCAAGTGGCAGCATGGCAGCTGTGTTGGAGCTGATAGCTGGCAGCTACGAGCAGATCACGGTTGGTTACCGAGTGAAAACTGGTGAAGAGGTAAGTTGAAGTGGGTTTTTTGTGTGTGTGTGTTTTTTTTTTAAATGTGGTTGGCCGAGACTGGTCTGCGTCCTGTCACTGGGATTGATGGGCAGTCAGCAACAAGCTGTGTGTAATATAACAATATTACGGTCAAAGGTTTTTGTTGTTGTTGTTGTTGTTGGGTGGGATGATGGGTCATCTTTTTTTTTTTTTTTACTTTGAGCAAAGGCAGTGAGATTTACAGCATTTTTATATATATACTGTACTGTATGTGTATATATATATATATATATACATATATGTTGACTGTGTTTATTGGTTTGTTGTATATAATATATAATAATATAATTATATATATATTATTATTATTATTATACTATATTATAATATAGATATATAATGTACTGTATATATACTGTGCATTTTATATTTATATTTTTTACTGCTATTTTATTTTATTGCTTTTCTATTATATTATTCTATTCTATTATTTTATTCTATTGTTTCTATTATTGCTTCTGTATGTATGCTGCTGTGGCGAAAAAATTTCCCCTCGGGGATTAATAAAGTATATACCTACCTACCTACCTACCATTTTTACAAAACAATAGACTGAAACTACTGAGTGAATGACGTAATAATTCAAAACAAACAATAATATTCAACTAATATAAGCTGATAATCCAATTTATGTCCCCAGAAGTAGAAGTTGTCAGTTTAGCACGTGAGTATTTATACAGATGTCACGCGTAATAAATACTGTTGTTCTCCCTGTTTCAGTGTTGACGCTATTACAACGTTGAATTTGTTTGTTTTTGTTTGTTGTTTTCTTGTCTTGCAGAAGTGGACGGCCACAGCGAACTTCACACATCACGCTCACACGGCTTCGGTGTCCGCTGTGGCCGCCAGCGAGAGGTTTGTCGCCACGGGCAGCAAAGATGAAACCATCCAGCTGTACGACTTGAAGAAGGGAATCGAGCACGGAGCTCTGCTGCATCATGACGGTGAGGATGATCACTTTATGTGGTGCCATTTTATTTATTTATTTATTTTTACTGACTAAATGTCCAGGGCAGCGCATCGAGGGTACCGAGGAGAGACTCCTCACCCCGATGATCTTTAGCGATGAACACGTCAAATAAACTGGACCAGTCCACTAAATCCTTGTTTTGTTGAGTGAGACATTTAAAAAAAAAAAAAAAAAAAAAAAAATTCCCTTTTACATCCGTCATAATCTGATCGGTGTTAGGAAGGCCTGTCTCTTAAATTATTTTATTTATTTATAAAGTCATTTAAGGCAATTCACATTTGTACTAGGCAGTGTTAGGAATGACATCCTCTTTTTTTTTTATATTGTTTTATGTAATTTTATTTCGAGGCAGTCGTAGCCTCTATTGGCCTTTCGGCGTTATTCGTACATAAACTTGTGCCACAGACATTTTTTTCTGTGAAGTGTTCATCCACTTTGCGGTCAGTATTACTTTATAGAAGGTCACATAAGAAATTGTGTAGGAAGTTAGTTTCAGCAGAGATTAAACAAGCATGCTGATGCATTACATTGTTTTTGAGTAATATAATACTTTTAAAAAAATGTTTAATTAACAACCCCAACGCTTGTAAAGACAATAAAGGCTGCAGCTTGTATTCTGCATCCTTAACTCAAACGTCCTTTTCCTACACAGGCTCCATCACTTGCCTTGAGTTTTACGGGACGTCCCACTTGCTGAGCGGAGGAGAGGACGGACTGCTGTGTGTGTGGAGCACGAAGAAGTGGGAGTGCCTGAAATCCTTTAAAGCTCACAAGTAAGCCCACAGAGAGACCCGGCAGACGCTCCGGGGGGCGACGACGACGACTTTGCTTATCTTTGTTGTTGTCGTCGTAAATGTTGCCGAATGTGACATCTCGAGTTGATTCATCCTCTCGTTTTTTTTTGTTTTTTTTAACTTCTTCAGAGGCCAAGTCACGTCGCTGTCCGTCCATCCTTCCGGCAAACTCGCGCTTTCAGTCGGGACAGATAAGACTCTCAGGTAAAATCCGCAGCTGTTTTTCGGGCAGATGATTAATCAAACAGGGATTTATAATAATGACTGTCGTGTCTTTTTGTCCTTTTAGAACGTGGAATCTCATTAATGGAAGATCAGCCTTTATCAAAAACATAAAACAGAGTAAGTTTTGACTTTAGATATATAGAAACAGATGGGTTTTTTTTATTTTTTTATTTTAAAGTATGCATGAGATGAACTTGTTTTGTTTTTCCTCGTCCAACAGATGGACACATTGTCAGGTGGTCTCCAGATGGGGATAAATATGTGGTCGCGGTGGATGACAGAGTGGACGTCTACGACCTGGAGACGGCCACGGTGACGGCAACGACCACAAACCCCAAGAGGATCTCATCCGTTAAGTTCTTAAACGTGAGTTTTCTGACGGATTCATTGACATTTGTGTGTGATATAGAGACTGATGCCGATCGAGAGGATTGGCATCTTGTCGTAAAACAAATAAAATAACACCGGTTACGCCAGTAAAGCACCCGCGAGGTTTTGAACGGCGGTCGTCTTCGTCTTCCAGAACTCGATCCTGGCCGTCGCAGGAGACGACGAAAGCGTCCGGCTATGTGATGTGGAGAAATCGAAGTGGGTGTGTGAGTTCAAGGCTCACGAAACCAGGTAGATTCAAACGCTCGTACACATCTTAATGCCATTATTCTCATTAGCTTCTTCAGTGTGATGACGAGAGGAGAAACGGCACTTATCTTTGTAAAGTATTTTCACATCCTTTCGTGGTTTCAGAGTGAAAGCAGTTGATAGTTTGATGATGGAGGATTACTGCGTGGTGGTGACGGCCTCCAACGACGGATTCATCAAAATGTGGAAAATCCATCTTAAAGAGGTACGTCGCAATTTACATGTTGTCTCTTCAGGGTAATTATAAACACATTTACATTTAGAGTCAATGGTTAGTTTTTAAACCACATTTCTTTTTTGCGGATTTACTACGACTTTCTTACAATAATATTCATCGAATAACTTGAAAAGTGAAAATGTCACATAGTAAAACCAACGATTTACAAGATTTGAGTTGGAATCAGGGAATAAATAACATTAATGATTTTACTCTGCCGAGCGGCTGCTGATCTATTAATGTACGTCTGCTGTCCACCAGGAGCTGGAGCCTCCCACTCTCCTCGGGGAAGTGAACACAACAGCCAGGCTGACGTGCCTCGCTGTGTGGAAACCTTCATCAGTGCAGCAGATCCCGAAACAACCATCATCTGAGGCGACAACATCTGCAGGTGGAGTCACTGACTTCAATTTCACTTCATCGTTTTGTAGTCTGACTCACCGGATGTGGATTGTTGGTGTAAACCTGCAACTGGCCGACTGTCTCAGACGACGTCGTCCGCCCCTTTCTGCCATCTGTTTTATAATGTTTTCTAAAATCCCTGCTGGAACGAGAAACAAAAACCTCCCAGCTCACGACCTGAAAATGGCGAGGTTGCAAAAAACATTCTTTTTGGTCTTTTGCGACACTATTTTGAAAGGGCCGTCTGAGATGATTGCGATTGGTTTAAAGAAATACGAACAAGCCAGAGCCCTGTAGCAACGAGTGATGTATTGGCACAGCCAGCTCGTTCTCGTCATTGTGTTAACGCAATAGATACCAGTAATAGGTGTTTTTATGTTGACATGCAAGTTTGAGAATGAACTTCCTGCAGAAAAGATTTTAACTTGCAGCAATGAAGCATGAAGTTGCAATTAGCCCAAAAAATGTTTTTTTGTTGGGAAACTGTCTTTAACGTCAAGCTCTAAATGAGCATGTTCAACTTTGCAAGACTGCACTGTTTCTACGTCTTGTTTAATCATCTCGTCGTTCTGCTTCTGTCCACAGTCCTCGCTCTGGAACTTTCAAAAACGAAGAGAGTCCGAATTGCAACGGAGGAAGTCATTCTGGAAGATGAGAGCAAACCCAAAAAGAAGAAAAAGAACAGTGGAAAATAGAATGACAAACAATAAAAAAAAAAAATGCTTTATTATCCGTGCACAGTTTTATAATCTCAACTTTCTCCGCCACATCCGTTTGCTTCTTGTGGTTGCCAGATGTTATGAACTTGTTTGCGCTTTGCCCTGTAAAGAAGACAAAGGACAATAAGGGGGGAAAAAAGATGGGAAGCAATAAAAGTGTTGTATAATCCATTGACTCTTATGTCTCTAGTTATACAGTCGCATGCATTTTGGCTTGGTTTCCACATGGAGGTGATAGAGCACAGAAAGCTGATTGTAGTTTTAAAAAAAATAAACTTGCTACAGTCGTTGTAGCACGAGAGTTACGAGTTGTCTATTTTTTTTTACACACGTAAAGAGTTTTTTTTTAATTTATTAGAAAGGGCATTTAAAAAAAAATTATCACAGGAACTTGCGGGCATGATTTTATTTTGAAAGCAGATATCTGACACCGGAAGCGAAATATATCAGGTCACTGGAGTTACAAAGAAACCAACAAGTGTGAATTTAAATCATCAGTCCGCATTTCAGACTTTAACGTGTTTTAAGGTACAGGCATCTTTACCACGCATTGTTTTTGTTAGTTAATACTAAAAACGTCTGTTGTGCGTCTCTGTCGCCGTTTTATAACTTTGAACTTTTGGCTCGTTTTGGTGCAAACGTTTTAAACTAACCTGTGTCCGCCGGATTAATTGAACTTTTCCGGGGTCATTTCAGCAGGTTGTTTTGCGGTCATGGCTGTCGACTGGTTGGGTTTCAGTTATGCAGCTCTGGTGACGGCAGGAGGAGTCGTAGGATTTGCTAAAGCAGGTAGGCGACACGGACTCTTGACACCTGGTTCTCCTCCAGCAGCCTGCAGCAGCAGAGTTTACATGTGTGCAAAAGTCTGTTGAAATTCTCCCAGAATGCTCTGCGTTGAGTGTTCACTATATGTGATTATTTATTTATTTTTTTATGGCAAGAGTTCATTTTTTTTATATAAATAATGTGAAAACGGAGAGCTTTCAGTCCAGTAGCTGCCCACCACGACTACTACAAAGCACCTCCAGAAACCAAGGGACAACCCTGCCTTTATAACTAAAAAAAACAAAATCAACATTTTAACCTGCATGCAGGCAAGATTCATCGCATCGTAATGTATAGTGTAATCCTGAGTGCAAAGCCACATGCGTTTTTACCCTTAAAAAAGCCTTTCGGGATGAAAGACTTAAAAAGTGATGAAGGCGAACATCTGACTACCTGCGTTTCCTCCTGCAGGCAGTTTCCCCTCTCTGGCTGCAGGACTCCTGTTCGGCCTGCTGGCTGGAGTCGGTGCTTATCTGGCATCTGGCAATCCCAGGAATGCCTGGCTTTCACTGGGTGAGCGAGTTTTTAAGTGTGTTGAACTGTTGTCGGTGCAAGTGCAGCTTTCACAAACTCGCATCGACCAACGACTTTTTCCTCTTCTCGACGCAGCCACCGCAGGAACTCTGGCGGTTGTGATGGCACTGAGATTTCTCAGCTCCTGGAAGTTCATGCCAGCTGGTTTGATGACTTTAGTGAGGTAATGCAGGACTTTGTGCAAATTTACCCCCCCCCCCCCACCCCCTGTTTTCTGACATAATAGTTTATAATAATGAGCATCACGTAGACCTTAGATTGATGCTTTAAAAAAAACAACTATTCTTATCTCTTTTCAGTTGCGTTATGGTGGTGAAGAGCATCATTGGAATGGTAAACACGAGTCCACATAAATCTTGAAGAAAGTTAAATACACTGTTTTAATGTGTCTGTAAATACTCTGAACAACTTCGACCATTCCTTGCAATTCAGATTTTGTCTTATGTAAAAAAAAAAGAAAAAAAAAGTAATATTAAATATGATTTTAAAGGAAAAAGTCCTCAGACAACAAATCAGATATTAAGTCCTGTATCCTTAAGAACACACAGCAATCACTGTACTGTACAATTAAATGATTTCTATTGTTTGCTATTCAAAGAGTAGGATTATCTCTGCTCTGTATTAAGTGCTTTTTCTACTTAAATCAGAAAACTGTCTTTTTGTACCTTTTTGCTGCTATGAAAACAAACAAAAAAAACACTTAAATTAAAAAATAACTACTTTATTTTATTTTGTAATGCCCCAAATAAATACTGATGGTAAAAGTCATGACCCACATGCATAATACTAAACGATGTTTAATTGTATGGCAAATGTAACAACAGACTAGTAGGAAATACTGCTGCACACAGTTTCCAGCATTAAACACTTTTCCTGCCAAAGTGCACCGGGAACTTCTTCCCACAAGTCGCTGGTGGAGCCGGACCGCTGTGCTACCAGTTCCCTCCGTACTTGGCAGTCCAGTCGACTCGTCCGTGAATTGGCTGGAGCTTTGTGCCCCTGGAGAAGGCGGGCTTCCCTGTAGATCCAGTGATCGGAGGATTCAGAGATCTGTTCCTCCTTCCTTCAAACTCTGAAATCAACACGACACACACGGAAACATGTAAAAAAAAAAACAACCAAAAAACCTGACATTAAGCTGCATTATTATTATTTTTTTTTACTGTGCCGAGCGTGTTTTTACCTTCATTTGAGGGCGGTGCCTTGTTTAAGAAGGTGTTGTTTTTGGATGGTTTGGTTTTAGGGTCACCTCTCAGATCAGCAGAAGACGACAGATCAACTGAAAGATTCAGAAAAAGAAAGAGGGTACAAAGTCAGGTCGAACGACACACCAGAGAGATTCCTTTAAAGTCCCTGTTGGTGACAATCCTCTCACGAGTGCCTTCTAACACCAGGGGGCGCTACGCTAAAGTTTAGTGGAAGAGAAAATTGAAGAACCACTTGTGTCCGAGAAGCTGAAGAAGGTCTTGAGTGCTGACTCACCAGCAGATGGTGGACCTCCTATGGGTGCCAGTGTAACCCTCTGCCGGGCTGCCGCTGTTTCCGTCCTCTGGAACGGTGATGAGAACGTCCTGGTGTTGCTCGTAAAGTCTGAAAAAGGAGAATAAAGTGCATCACAGGTTATGAATGATCTGCTTAAAACTGTAAAAAAAAACAAAAAAAGCCACTAAAAGCTGTCCACTGATGTCACGTAATTCACTTTTCAAACACCTGATCCTACATGTGAGGTACCTTTGCAAAGATCGAGATCCTCTGAGGTTTTTTCTTTTAGAGGCTCCTTAGCTGCTAGTTTGGGAAGACTAACATCTACAACCACGTCACAACAGAGAAACACAAAAAGAGGAGCGAGTGAAGCAGGAAAACTTCGCTTAAAAATACTGTAAACAAAAGTGTTGTTTGAACCTTTTGTATAATGTAGCTCTGTAGTTCGCTTGCCCTGCAGTTTGTTATAGCTACTATAAACAGTAGATAGATATTCTAGCAGTGATAAACAGTCAATCATAATGCTGAACTTGTAAAAAATTTGTAAACAAATTTGTAGAAATCTACAGCTTGGAGCTCAAAGTGTCAGATTAGGTCGCTTTGCTGCATCGGATCAGATCAGATGTGAAGATTTACCCCCAAAAAGCGGCAAACATTTGATAAAACTACTGTTTGGGCGACGACTTTTAAATTGACACGCAGTTCAGAGGAGGACGGGCAGAGAAATGTCACATGCAAAGTGGTTTTTAAAAAAAAAAATTTAATCTACAACTCGTAATGGTTACAAGTTTTGAACACGTATCCTTGAATTTTTTTTCCCTCACCTTTTCCAAGGGGAAAGTCCAGACCCTGTCCTGCGGTTAAACCCGAGCTGCCCCACGCTTTTTTGCCGGACGCCTGGCTCCCTGCTGAGCAGCTGCTTTTTGGATTCATGCCTGGAGAAGAGAAACAGGTTTGGTTTGGAGAATCCTGAATGAGTTAAACTAAAAGTAAAATAAGTAAAGTTGAGCTGACTTGTAATGACAGAGAAAGCGTTTTCTAGATCCAGATCCATGACTTGTTCTCACCAGGCAAATATCTGGACTGGAGGAGGTAGTGCTGCTTGGCGGACAGGGTGCTGCCGTCCGTTCTGTTCGGGTCGGTTTGGCTCAGCGGCTTCGCTCCTGCGTTGCTCTTTGACTCCGGAAATCTACATGAAAATTCACAATTGTATTTATTTCAAGACTCCGTTGAAAAGGAGGTTTGAACTTGAAAGTGACGTTCTCTGACCGGGAGCCGGGTGCCTCCTGTTTGCTGTTCTTCAGGGAGTTGATCGTAGGTTTTTTGGAGATGGAAACTCCGGCGTCCGCGTCGTCACCGTCGTCCCAGCTGTCCAACAACTTGAAGGACGTCTGGCCCCACCGCCGACGTCCCGTCCGAGACCCAAACGCACCGTTCTCTGCTCCTGTGGCGGCGCCGCGCTGGGGTGAATTGATTATTATTTTTACTTTTTTTTGTCATTCTTGTGTATGTTGAAAATGAATACGTCGTAGGACGTGAGATGTCTTTCTAAAATAGCAGCCATTCCCTTCCAATTTGTTTTTATGTTTAAAATCAAAGCCATGCAAAATGTGGAGGTACAAAGCTTCAACAGTTCTGTCAAAAATCAAACCTAAAAGTCCCATTTATCCTGGCATGAAAGGGACGGATAGAACTTGATGGTCTTTTTACAGGTTGTACCTGAGGGATACCTACCGCTTGCCAGCTCCCTGGTTGCTTGTGTTTCACCAGGCTGACGTCGGTCAGCGTCCCGGGACACACGGGCAGCTGCGTGCTCGGCTTCGTGTTCTCCTGAGGAAGGCGGATCTGCTGTAGAGGCTGATGGAGAGACGGGACGCGGGTCTCCGGTGCCGTTTCGGTGTTGCCGAGCTCGCAGGAGTCCTCGCCTGTCTTAGCCAGAGGCTTCGGTTCTGTGGCTGCCTCCGACTCCTTCTCCTGCCCCCTGTGCTTTAGAGGGGCACAGAGCGTCTGGCCTACTAGGAAGTAGGGATACCGCAGAGCCTGGGAGACGCAGTCGGGACAAAAACAACGAAAAGCATCAGCAATTATGTCGTTTTAGTTCATGTTCCAGCTCGCGTAAAGCTTGCAACGTGACATAAAACAATGCCATAAGTACAGGAAGAGTCCACAGAAAATACATCATACGATAACTAAAATGAAATTTCAAAATAAAAGTGCAGGAAATGACAGAAACAAGGGAAGGCTTCTTCACATTGTAAAGGACTAATAAGACAAACTACTAATGCACATTTCTCACGGAGTTGAAGTCAAAATATTTTCGGAATTCTTTTCCTTTTGTTCTTATTTTCAAGAATAAGTAGTAGTTAAGTTTATATTATGGTCTGCATCTGTCTCCGAGCTTGAATTAGTGGTCGTACGCTGCCCCGGTACGTCCAGATGTCAAATTTGGTGTCAAAGGAAAGCTGATTGATTCCCACTTTGGACCACTGATGCTAAAAATGGATGAACTCAAAGTGCTTAAAGGTGCTCGGGATAGAAGATTTCACCGAAGGACTCTGCGTCACCTCAACATCAGCCAGCCGTCTTCACTCTTCTCTGCTGGTTAATTGCAGGCTATCTAACGTAAATGGGTTTTAAAATGTACCTGAGCGGCACTCGGTCTTTTCTCGGGGTCCCACTGCAGCATGTCCTTCATCATGGCGATGGCGTTGTTGCTGGCGTTGGGAATCAGGGACCTGAGGCTGGTGGGGACGCACTTTGGGAAGCGGAAGTTCATCGAGGCCGCCAGGGTGAAGCCCTCGGGCCAGTCCGACTGAGGTGGGGGAGAGTCAAAGTTAGTGTTGGTGAGCGAGAACGGCAATGTGATTTCCTGAGAATTGACTTTTCGTTAACGTCTGCCACCTCAGCAGAGGCGCAAGCACGCGACGCGTGTCGCAGCGGCTCCTCACCTTCTTCAGCGTTCCCAGAACACGACAGATCTTGAAGATCTCGTCCACCTCGCTGTTGCCGGGGAACAGCGGTCTGAGCGTGTACAGCTCCGCCATGATGCAGCCCACGGCCCAGATGTCGATGGGAGAGCTGTAAGAGCTGGACTTGAGCAGAACCTCCGGGGCTCGGTACCTGAAGCGACGCAACGCAGAGGTACACGGACATCATTTTGCATAAGGCGATGCAAGTCTACTCCTACTTAAACTCCTCCGTCTGTGAAGAAAGTTAATGTTCACATAGTTTTCACTCAGTGATTTTTTTTTTTTTTCTCTGTTTGTCACATCAAAGGTGGACGATCCCAAATTAGATTGGATCATCCGATATCTCGTTAACACAAAGGGTAGCAACAAGGCTGTTAGTTAGACTAGAGGATACCAGCAGATTAAACCCCAACAGCTCCAACACTTGATTGTCCTCAGTGTGTCTTCCTCTCCCGTCTCCTGAACAGATTTACCTTTCTGCTGTCAGTATCAATTTAATCCAAACGTTTAAGTCACCGTGCAGCAGATTAACAAACATCCTCCGCAGCTCGTCGCGCAGACGTTTTATTTTACAAGAACTGACGTCAGACCCTCGGATGTTAAAACGGAAGACAATCTCACCATCTCGTGGACACGTAGTCTGTGTACGGTGGTTGCGAGCGGATTTCTCTCGCCAGTCCAAAATCGGCAATCTTAACCAGCTCCGGTCCCATGCACAGCAGGTTCTCCGGTTTCATATCCCGATGGAAGTAGCCTGGACAAAAAAAAAAAAAGGAGACATTTGAATCAACCCCTGCTGATTATCATACGTGTCAAGATTCACGTTGTTTTTCTAAAACAAAAATAGCTTTGCTTCTACTTCTATCACGACCACCAACCAGTGCTCGAAGTGGGCCGGGACTATGAACAGCATGCAGCACCAGCACCAATATATTTTACGTGTACCATTTTCTTGGCACCGAAACTCTTTTCTGCCCCCTTCATGTCAGATTATCTGCGGGATTCATATCGGGTCTAAAAAAAAAAAATTAAAAAAAACTTCATTACCCATGGGGCATTGGGGGACGCTCACCTGTTGCCGTCCTCACGCGCCTGATTTTTCTCGTCTAAGAAACGTGACGTCAGAATAACGTCAGCTTCGCCGCTGGTAAAGCATATTGATTCCTTCGCATTCACAAAACACTTTCCACGCGAGTAGGTGAACAATCTCGCAAAAAAATGTCTAGCGCCTGCTGAATTTATGTTACGATTTAATACCGAATTCAGAAAACATGTCCGAAATTCCTCCATTTCTTATAAACTCCTGAGAAAACGGCGGAAGTCCCCATCGGTCTCGTGAATACCGGCAATTCTTGTGTATTTTCAAATTAAAAGCCCTCCCGTCTGGAAAACGTGATAGAAAACGCTTTGTCTCCTGGATTAAATAAAATGTACGTAGTGAACACTTGGGTATTCTCCAGTATCTTTTAGTCTCTGCAGACATTTAAAATACTGAATACTTTTTGATGACGGCGGTTTTCCACTTCAAGCACTGCCACCAACACACGACCCACTGCTGATTGCAAATCACAGGTTTTCAAACACAAAGTCTGTTCAACGGGAAGGTTCAAGCCGAGCCTTTTAAATGAAATGGGAAAGGAAAGGAGACAGACGGGAGGAGTCTCTTACCGTGCTTATGCACAAATGCTAAACCAGATAATATTTGGAACAGAATGTTCCTTATCTCATTTTCAGAAAACATCTTATCTTCCCTGGCAGCCGCAAAGTGGTAAAAGACACAAGAAAAGAAAAAGGGAATAAAATGAAATATAAATTAAAAAAAAAAAACACTACACAAACAATTATGTCTCATTTGAGTGGGAATGACACCAACACCCACAAGCTTTAAAAACAGCGCAGATTTTTAACTCCTGAGAAGCAAAACTTTGCGTAGTTAAGCTTCGGTGACGCTCACACCTCCTGAAGTGAGTCATTTTTAGTTGGAAAAAAACAAAACCATGACGCCTGATGTCTTATCAACCGTGCAGCATGCATATACTCTTCAGGTTTAATGTCTTTGTTTCCTGAATTATTAACGATTTACGTGCTGACATCTACATAAGCCTGCATTTCATCAGACAGAAAAGACATCAGGGTTTTTTTTTTTTTTTACTTTACTGAAAGGCCTCGCTGAAGTCACCTACCATGTTTATGAATAAACGACAGTCCCTGTAATATCTGAAATGTCATGTTTCTGATGACTGACTCAGGGAACAAGTTGTTTCTGTAAAAACGAAGACGGACACATGATGATGACTCAAGCTGACCCAAATAATTCTCACATTCCCACTGGTAATGAAAATAAAATAAAATAATTTAAAAAAAACACACTGCGGAGTGAAATCACAGAGATAACTAAAAAGGTGACATCTGAATACATTCAAATAAAGGCTGAGAATAATAATGATGATTTTCATGTCTGATATGCTCTTACCTTTCTTTCATGAGCTGATAGAGGTTTTCTTTCATGTACTCAAAGACAAAGTAGAGGTAGTCATTCTCTCTGATGACTTCCTTCAGCTTCACCACATTGGCATGGTTCAGCTTCTTCAGTGACTGATGACACCGAGTATTTAGGGAACACATGCATTAGACTCATAAAGCAACAGCTAGATAGATGACCTCAAATGCCCGAAAACAGTGTGATCACATGCCAAAGAGTAGTTTCAGCTGCAGAAATGTTTTTTTTTTTTTTTTTTATACAACCTGTGACCAGTTTTTTTTTTTTTTTTTTTTTTTTTAATTAAAATACAGCCTCGGGTTATGTTTCATTTCAAGCTTGTACACTCATTTATGGATCAAAGTTGAATTTAGAATTAAAAACGTCAGGAGAACAAATTCAAGCCGATAACTTTCTTGCTGATTATAACACAAAGTCAAGACTAGAGTTAGATCGATGACTAATTCTCATTAATATTGTGTTATTATTTAAAATTGTAACCGTTTAATTGTTTTATTATTATAAAATTGGGGGTTTAATCCAAAGGATTGCTGGAAAATCTAAGGTGAAAACAAAAAAATAACCTTTACATTTTTCAGAACTAAATATAGCACTAATTGCTTCTTTGTAAACACACTTCAACTAAGCTGCTGAACGGACTTGTAGAGATCTCGTCATCGGGATTCTTACCTTCACCTCCTTTAGATTCAAGCATTCATCCCAGGAATAAAACTTCCTTTTCATCCTGTTGGGAGGAAAAAAACAACAACATGGTTTGTGTGATTAAATGTATTAAATGTTGACATTTTGGTCCTAAAGAGCAACAAGTCCAAATATCTAGACCAAGTATTGCCACGGTTGTATTAGGATAAGTAACATGAGAATCACATGCTCACTCATGTGTCATGGAATTATGATTCGGAATAATATAAATAAAATAAATGTATAGGTTTCTAATTAGGACAATTGTGATATTGTTCTGTGTTTTGTAGCCTCACATTGTGTTTTAGGCCTTTACATAAGACCGCTTTTTCACATAAACCTGTTTCTGGGAACTTCAATATGAAAATTGATATCTACTACTCAAATTGAATGGTGATGATGAGCCATACTTTGGAAACTGTTGCATCATAGTTGTACCTATAATAGAAGTAACAGCATCCTCAACAACATTTTTATATAGATGTGTTTAAACTCAGTGGTATCAGCTTGCACTGTAACATTTCATGTTACAATGCTTGGTGGAGCCCAGCGAAGCGTCTGGTATTAACTTCTATCCAAACATGGATTATTAAACAAGCTCATTTTTAAAATACACTTCACAGGAAAGAAAGCACGTTTTGGCAAAACAGCACAGAGAAGTGCACCTGTCGATGTTTCTAATGATCCGAAACCTTTTCTCATTTTCCTTCAGCACATGATGCAAAACAAGGAAGAAACGTTTCACTTAAACGTGACAACATTTATTTCACGCGTGTCAGGGGCTCAGCACGTCGGAGAGCTTCGCAGGCGGCGGCCGCTCGGGGTTTAATCAGCTCAACAACTTCTCTTCTATCTCTATGCTGTCCTTTTCTCTCTATGCTCTCCTCTCACCCCAACCGGTGGAGGCAGGCGGCCGCCCACCCCCCGAGCCTGGTTCTGTTGGAGGTTTTTCTCCCTTAAAGAGGAGTTTTTTTTCCCCTCCAGCTTATGTGGGAATTGTTGAATTGTTGGGTTTCTCTGTATAATATTGTAAAGTCTTGCTGTGAGGACTTCAATGTGTTAAGTGCCATGAAATAACCTTGTGATTTGGCGCTGTGTAAATAAAGTTGAATTGAAATTGAACACGCTGCACGGTTGTTGTGTCGGGGGCTCCAGGCTCACCTCTTTATGGCCACCAGCTCCCCCGTGTCGTTGCTCTTGCCCAGAAGCACGCTGCCGTACGTGCCGTCCCCCAGCTGCTTCAACGTGGTGTAGCGGTTAATCGTCCACACGGAGTCCTTCCTCTCCCTCAGCGGGGAGCCCTGACAGTCCCACACAGTCCAAGAGGTGGTCATTGTTGATCCCTCCGCGGATCAACAACAACAACAACAAACCCACCTCCTCCTCCTCCCCCCCCAGCCCCCCCCAGCCCCCTCGCACGCTTCTTTATTTTCCTTTTTTTTTAACTCTTCTTTCTGCGGACCGCTGATGCGAGGTAGACGTTCACCTGGTGAGGGAGGGAAGAGTGGAAAAAAAAAAAGACAGCGTCTCACCTATCCGGAGCTAAACCTTTACGCCAAGCAGAAGAAAGGGCAGACGGTCCCCTCCCTGCCAGGGAGGGGGGGGGGGGAAGTGGATTAAAGTTGTCATGCGATTAAGAAAGTGTGCCAGGAAACAGACTCACAGGAGAAACCTGGAAGACAGATGTAGGTCAAGTTCACTGGAAATAGGACCGCGGGGACACTGTTGTGTTTTTCCGATGGTGGACTAAATTTTTCTTGGATTCAAACCTGCCTGTGTTTTGGTGTTAAATCATATCTGCAGCTGTCAAAAATAACCAACATAATCAAGTCTCTTTGGCCAAATAGAGGAACCCACTGGGCCCTGCTGAAGGTGAAATGATCAGAGGAGTCAAATTAGTGAAAGCCATTTTTTTTTTTTTAATGATGGCAATATTTTATCTTACAGCTAATGTATTTATTTTATTGTGAGTATATATAATTATTGGTTTTATTTTGTGATGCTCTTGTGTTTTGTAGTTTTCAGTTTTATCTATTTATTCCAGTTTTATTTTCTAGTGAGATTATTGTTGTTTTTCTCGGTCATTAATCGATCTATTGCTTTGTTATAAATTTGGAAGCTAAAAAAATAATAATAAAAAAAAAAGAAGCAAGTGTGAAGGGGGATAAGAAAGTTTCACACAACCTGGCAACCCAAAGTTATTAATCAATTAGAGCACCTTTAAAGTTAATGATAATATATAAACAACTAATACCGACAATTTGAATATTAGAAAGTGTTATCTTTAGCGTTAGTTTTTTTTTTTTAGTGGATTAATTTGATTGATAAACGGCTAAAACCTAATCTGGTTATAAAAATCCGAGCACGTGACCGGATATTTTGACGTTTTTTTTTTCGGCTGCTTTTCCTTTAAATTAGATGTTTGATGTTAATTTTATTGCTAAATTGAGCTGGAATCCGCTTTCAGGGTCGGAAAGCTTAATATTTTTTTAAATTAGCTCGTTAGCAGGTGGATCAACATGACCAGAAGGGGAATAAATACACGAGTTTAAGAGCAACATAAACAAAACAAAAAAAAAAGCCCTGATTTTCAAGCACGCGATCAAACAGACTTTTCTTCTTTTCTTTTTTTTTTTTCACCACTTTTCACCACTTTGTCTTATATAACAATGAAGTAAAGGACACTTACCACATTAGACAGTTTAGTGCAGAGAAAGTGGTGCTCGCTGTGCAGAGTGATGCTACTAGCCGTTGGGCGGCTCCATGTCTCCTAGGCAACGAGACTTTCAAAATAAAAGGAAATTAAATTTGCAACGTACAGTAGAAACAGTAACGAGAAAACCATTGTATATGAAGTGTATAAAATACAGTTATGATAATAGATAATACAAATAAAATATTTTATTTTTTTAAAATGATAATAGAAAGTGTAGGCCTTGATATAAATATAGTATATACATTTTAAATATGAAATAGCCTATAATAGATAATATTAAATCAAACACTGAATACTAGAGAAAATCAGCAGAAGTAAATACTTTTTTTTCTTGACAAAACAAGTGTATTTAATAGCTGTTCTGCTACTTTGTCTTGTATGACATGATCTTCATCAGCATTCATCAGCACATGGAGCATGTTGCCCATTTGTTGTTGTTGTTGTTGTTGTTGCTGGACTGTACAGGTAAGAAAACAATCTCACAGCAAAGCCAGATGTTCTGGAGCTTTTAACTGTATTACATACGTTCATTTTCAAGCTCAAGAAGGAACTGTCGGTCTCAACT
This sequence comes from Embiotoca jacksoni, assembly GCF_022577435.1. Classification (NCBI taxonomy): domain Eukaryota; kingdom Metazoa; phylum Chordata; class Actinopteri; family Embiotocidae; genus Embiotoca; species Embiotoca jacksoni. The sequence continues at coordinate 11,033,817 of NW_027185363.1, read as the reverse complement.
TTGAATCCAACTGGATGAAAAGTCCTCAAAACTGCTCGAAAAAGGATTCAACATTTACAAAATCAATCTGCTGATTAAGCATATGAAGTCATACGACTTAACAAAAAACGAGTCTTGTGTTTTTGGGTCCCAAGTTTTACAGCTTTGCATAAGGATTAGTGTAAAAAAAAATAGTATATATTCATTTACAAACTATTACGACTAATGATATTTTGTTCATAAGAGTAAAAGAGGTTAGAAGTACATCTTCTATATCAGTGTATGTGTGCTGCTGTGGGAATAACCTTCCACTGTCCCTGACTCTCACCTCTCTGTAAATGTGTTTAACAAGTGCTCCATCTAGTGGTTTATTTTCACCTCTCCATCTGTTCGTGACTAAAGTCCTCATACCCCCATGGGTCACCAAGTTTTCTGATTCTTATGTCCCAAAGATCCCTGGTTAATAAACATTTTGTCCAAGTGATCCCCAGCTGGAAAACAACTGGAGCACTAACGACTAGGCTCGTTGATTATTCTGTTTGTGATCAACAGAAAATCAATCGGGAGCTGTTTGGAAATTTGATTAATCATTTGGAGTAATTTTTTGAAGTTTTCTGATTACAGCTTCTTAAATGTGAATATTTTCTGGCCCCTTTAGTCCTCCATGATAATAAACTGAATATTCTTTTGTTGAGGACTGTTGGTCAGGACTAAACGAGGCATTTTCAGGTGCATCTTCAGCTTCGTGAAACACCGGTCGTCATTTTTATACCATTTTCTGACATTTTAAAGACCAAAGATTGACAGATTAATCATTAAAGTACACAATTGTTAGTTGCAGCCCTAAAAACAACATTATGTGGTTTTAATTCAATTCGGACTCACAACAGAACAGTGTAGGAGATAAAATTACTGCAGGGGAAATCTAATTTTTTTTTTTTGAAATTGTGGAAGTTTGATTGATTTTGCATTAAACTAGCAGCTAAATTCAAATATTTCCTGTGTGGACACTCCTGAAAGGTGTCAAGCCTCAAATTTGAGGACCAGTGATCCACCAGCCCCACATATATTCCCAGAGACTGTAAGACTGCTTTGATTCTAAAAATGGATCTTTGTGAGAAATTATTAATGACATTTGAAAATGTGGAAAACATCACACAGGTAAAATCAGAAATGTTCTTAAAAGCCAGACACAGATAAATTATATTAAGTTTAGTGTTAGGCCTTAATGGTTTTATTTTGTAAAAAAAAAAAAAAAAAAAACTGCTAGAAGTGAAAATCACATTTTGATTTTCATTATTGTGGGCAGCACACGTCAGTTTAAAGAAACAGGAACTCTATCTGAATAAAGAAACGCTTTGTTGCGTTCCTCTTAAAATAAAGAGCAGGTTCACCGTCTGCGGAGCTGCAGACGCTCACTGCTTTAGACATGCAGGCATGAAATGCGAGGAATGAAAATCATGACCAGCATTCTCGAAATGGCCATACTGTAGTAATATGACGTGCCGTGCATTGCACCTAACAACTGTGCAGCCAAATTGTTGTGTCTGCGCAGCGGATAGCCGCGTTTTTCCTCCGAGGTTGTGCTTTTGGTTACTTACGGTAAGGTGGACCCGCAGTGTCCACTAAAGGATCAGGTGATCCACTATCTACGAAGCGAAGGCTGACTGGGGAAAATGCAAAATGACATATAGCAAATGTCGGAGCATAATTCATTCACGTTTTCGGCTCACATTTGGACCTGAATCGCACCGCTGGAGCTCCAATGTAACGATGGCTCGTTAGGGCTGCTGGCACAACTGCGATTTTTTTGATATTTTAATTTATGAAAAATCACATTCACAGACAAATATTGGTTTCAACATGGGGCTGTGCTACAGTTTGCGTCCCCGGCTCTTCGGGGACCTGAGCGGCTCTATCTCCAACGCTACCTCGGACTCGGACCAGCCTCCGGATGCCGCCGTGCCGACCCGCGCCGGGGGAGCTCGCCAAGAGGACACCGGGGGATGCGGGGAGACTTCGTCGCTACGCGGCGGCGGCGGCGGCCTGGTGCGCCCCGGGGACCCTGCCAGGCTCCCGGCCGGGGAGCACCGCCGTGGAGACACCGGCACCGACGGTGTGCTCATACAAAACGGAGGCGGTGGCGGTGGAGCAGGCAGCGGTAAAGGGACAGGAAAGGACCGTGGCCGACGCTTACAGCTGCTGCAAAAGACTAGCACCCAAAAGCAGAAAAACTGGGACAAATTGCTGGTGGAGGAGAAGGAGGCCGAGAAGGAGGCGAAGAAAGTCAGTAAGAACATTGACAGGGCGCTGAAGGAGCTCAAACGGGAGTACAAACAGACGCATCGGCTGCTGCTGCTCGGTAGGTCGTGTATCTCTTTGTTATTGTTGGACGAGAAAGGCATTTTTATTTTTAGAAACCAAAACGCACTGGCCTCTCCAGAAATTATGTCACAGCTATGGCGAGGCCTTTTGCCACATCTGTTGGGTTGGCTGTGAAGACTACCCCCTGCAGCTGTCAATGACAAATGATGAAGATGGACGTGCACACTCGGTGTGCCTGTTGTCCTCTCACTGTTAGGATTAAAAGGAATTTTGAACAGCCAACTAAGCGTAATGAGTCCTGTCAAAATGGACCAGTAACCCGGACAGACCTCTTAGCTGGGGGCTACTGGGCCATGTTTGTCTCGTAAACTAATATAATACAACATATTAGAGTGGCACATCTGTCCTCAGACCACAGATGAAGAAAAAAAAAAAACCCAAAGAGTTTTGACTAAATACAGTCAACCTTTTTCTTTTGCATTACAATGGACCAACTTTTTGGCCTCATGTTCGTAGTGTCTGTCCAGCTTTTTGAAGGATAGTGGTTCATTTACAGGTCTTTTTTTAATTACACATAGTATGGTAGAAAAGAGGCCCATAGTGAAGTAATGCTGTGTAGTGAGTTTAGTAGTCTATACTAAATGTCCAGAGACAACCGGTAAGCACACTTTTGGCTCTCTGTTGTGCATTTATAGTAAATTATTCCCAGGAAATGAATCCATAGTAGAGTAGTGTGTACTGTGACTTGGAGTGTACCATGACATACTGTATATAGGAGACTTTCTGCTGGTGGGCCCTGTTGGAGTACGGCGTGGTATCCTTTGGTGTTGTGTGACATTTGTCCAGGCACAACACAAACAAAAATAGCATTTTGATTGAACTGTTGCACATTTACAGTAGAGGGCTTCAATAAATAAATAAGTGTACAGTGCTGTGTAGTATAGTGGTTTATAGTAGCCTGTAGTAGAATATTGTACAGTGCAATATAGAGTATAGTTTAATCGACTAATATACAAAGATGTACTACAAGGAGACCGTTTCACTTTATGGCTGTACAGCCATATTTGCCTCTTTTTTTTTTTTTATTATTACTTTAAGTCGAAGTACAGCACAGTAGAATAAAGTGTTCGTGGCTTGTCGTTAATGGACAGCAGAAGAATAACCTTTTGACTAACTGAGTAATGATTACTTAATGTAGTAGTTTGGAGTGTTGTAAAGCGGCCTGTGGCATACGATCATAATGTTTTATAGTCTAGTGTAAAATACACTTTCATAGGCTTTACTAAGATGGTTTAGGATTGCTCAGCTTTTTGCTATTAGGCCATATTTTCACTGAAAACTAGTACAGTTCAGTAAAGTGAATGAGAGTGCAGGATAGTATTCTACAGTAGAGTATACTTTGGAAGTATAAGTATATGTACTAAATAGAGACAACTTAACTTTTTGCCACTGGCTGAATGCTTTGTTTGTCTTAAATTGATACATGTTTTTTTATTGTAGGATAGTAGAGTAGAGTTTGTTTTTTTTTGTCCAGGGACAACATGGAAACTATGTTTTTGGGACAGTTGCACATATTTAGTGAATGTTCTCAAACAGCAGCATGTAGTATGGTCTCCCAGAGTGTTTTACAAAGTGTATGATCCTGCAGAGTAAGTTTGCCCATGTGCTTTTACTCCCTCTTGTTCTCGTGGTAAAATGATGAATTGATCCACAGTGATTTTAGTTTTGGTCAACTGTTTGGTTTCGCTTCTCTCGTATGCAAAGAACTGATTTCCTTAGTCGTGGTTCTTCAGCTGTGATTAATGATCAATTTTAAGGCATCAATCAGGGGTTTGACAACTTAAAATGCGGCATATTACAGAGCAGGTGATCATAATACAAAGACAACATAACTGCTGGACTGATACATGACGAAGTGTCCAAGTTGTTCCCCTCATCGGTTTCATATATATTCAAGGCTTATATTAATTTTCAGGTTTCAAATTCTATCAGCTGACCATCACTGGATCCTGGGATTGATCCTTTATATAATATATGTATACAGCGATTAGACACTGCAAATATTAGTCGGCAGCATTCCAGTGTAATCCAGTATGATCAGATGGAGGTGTTATGTCAGGCAGGACCTTGTCACAGATTTAGCTTGGTTGTGTTCCTTTACCACACATCCAATGACATTTTTTTTTTGCCACAATATTGTACATGAACACAAAATCTTAAACAGTAGCTGAAGTGGTGAGAAAAACTCTGCTTAAGGGTCGACACATTTACATTAATAACAGGACTTCCAGTGTTTTGTCACCATACCGCATGTATTTGCTTTCCTTTAAAAAGTGCAGTGCGCTCTGTACAGTAAATGGCTACCAATTTAATTTCCTGAGTAAACAGCTCTCGCTAATTACACACAGGAAGAAATGGCTCATCCTAATGAAGTCACACAGGGAAGTGTCATGCATTCGTCCATGAGCCACTGCTGAAAGCTACACAGCATGTTTGACCTGTGTCACTGTGTCAGTTCAGCGTGTCATTGCGGTTTGAGCGGCTTTCTCCGCCACCGTACAACCACACTTATGTTTGAGGCGCTAACGGTCGCAGGGCCACTTTTGGTTTTTCTTAAGAGGCCTTTCGGGACTTTATCCCCTCCAGGACTCCTGTTGCATGCCGGAGGACTGAGGTGGTTTGTGTTCCTCTGAAAGTGGACACCTTTCAAATAGTGTTACATTTCAAGGCAACGTATGCTAACTAATCTGGGTCACTTTATCTGTTTGTATTTTCCGCAGGTATTTAGTGAAATCATCATAGCCACAAGGGAACCAATGTTCATCCTCACTGAGCTGCCGTGTTCAGATTGACATGTTTGTTGTAAAATTTATAGTCAACTAAATTTCTGAATGTTCAGGTGATACTTTTTGGCAAAATTACAACTCTGTGGAAAGATTCAGCAAAATTCAGGGTGGATTTTATGAAATGAGTAAAATGTTTGCTATTAAAGGTCTCATTTTTGTTTAGTTTTTAGATTGTGCTGTAAAATTAAGATTAGTTAGGTACAGAAATGACATAAAAATATCTTTTGATTCCTTGAACATACTGTACATCAGAATTAGTTAAACTATTCAATGAATTTGATTTTTTTTTTTTTTTTGATAGATAGGATTGTTGCAGTCAAAGTTATATTTATGCTAAAATGCTAAAACTTTACAGGTTCCAGCTTTTCAAATGTGAATATTTGCTGGATTTCTTGATCTCTAATGATCACAACCTGAATATATTGGTCTGTTAAATGTTTGAAAAATCATTAGTTATACCTAAAATATGTTTGATGATGTCACAGAAATTATTGTAATAGTAAGTCAAAGTTTTTCAGAGGGCCCACTGCTCTCCCCATGTTTAACAGATTTTAAGGGTCTTTCTAATTAATCAAAGCTCCGTTGCAATCAGAATCAGAAATACTTTATTAATCCCCACAGGGAAATTGTGACGCTACACTCACTGACGTCTGCTCCAGGACAGAAAGAACAAAAGAATTTAAGAAGAAACAAGATAATAGATATACTAAATATACAGTCACTAGCGTGTGTAATACATACCATAGTTAAAAAAACAAATTGTGAAAGTGTGCAAATTTAAAAAAAAACAAAGGAAGAAACAATGTGACTGGATATAAGTTGCCTTCAAATGCAACTTGTAATTTTGTGATTTAGACATGGAAAGCTGAGAACAAGATATATTTTGCCTTGAAATGAAAATGCATGGATCAGTGTGTTGTTATACCAACTTTCAGTAACACAGTAATGTTTTTTCAATTCTCTAAAACTGCCTATAATAATGCATTCGATAACAACAAACTTCTTTGAGCAGAGGACAAACCAGAGAATCTAAATAGACTTCCTTTAGACTATAAACTTTAGTACAGGAATACGGGGATGGGAACTGGAAGGCAAGTTCCTATTATTTCTTGGAGAGGAAGTTACTTTATTGTTTGGTCTCTTGGATCAGATTCTACTCAGGCCCATGATAATATCTCTTACAGCTTTCCTCGATGTCCTTAGCTGCCTGTTTCATATCTCGGCCTTATCACCTTTATGAGCCTGAACAACAGGCTGCTAGCAACTGAAACTATCACTGAAACAAGGCAGGCATATCTTTCTAGAAGTCACCACAAACTGCCGTGTTTTGTGATTGTTTGTTTGTTTGTTTGTTTTGAGCCCGTGAAACCACATTTAGAGAAACCGTACTCGTCCGCAGAGGCTCACAGGGGAACGTTTAGCCCTGCTGGCCCTGATCTTTGTATACAAGTCGAATCAGGTGAACTTTGCTTTGGTCTAAATGGGTTTTATCATTGACCATTGCTGAACTTTGCTACCTTACAGCGCCAAGTTTCCAGTTAATGTGATGAGCAACAGGCGATACCAGAGTATGAATCATTATCATATTTATGATACTGATAGGAAAGGGTGCAGTCTGAACTGTCTCCACACTCGTATCAGCTCAATCAAAGTGAACCAAGCTACGTCTTCTGAAGGACATTGGACTGGGCTTGTTCTCCCAAGTTTTGCTTACTGTATAATTTATGCTCTATCAAGAGCCTCTGTTCCCACAGAGAGGGCTGTAAAGTTCTTTCCATCTTCGGAAAAAAAAAAAAAAAAAAAAAAAAAAAAAAAAATTCAAGGAGGCTAATTTTAGCTGGATATCACTTGGATGTGTGCCTCGTTTATACAGCACATGCTTCAATTATAGCCCGGGCCAGTTAATAAGTTTAGAAGACTCATGTTGAGAAAAGAAGTCGTTCAAGTGTCACTCATTGTTAGATTTGCTGTAACAGTCCACTGGCAGTTATTATCTTCACCCAGCCAGCCAGCATATGTATCTGGGTTTATTAAATGTGTTTATTAAAGGGAGATCATTTCACAGAGCCTCTATTATATTCACCTTCTTGAGAACTGATTTGTAACTTTGTGTAAGGGCCTAACACAAACAGGAAATGGGGATTAAACCTCAATCACTGGAGGTGTGGTTACCATTTTGAAAAATAAACTAGCTATTGATCTGAAAATAGCGAAACTAATTTGATTGAAAAAGAGTGAAGGATGTGAAAACTTGCTCCAAAACTGCAGATGCACACATACTGACACAGACATCAATTATGAAATTCAGCTTCTACTTCTACTAATACTTACAAGTGTCATAATGATAGATCAAACCTCTCCTCCTCACGTGTTTCTAATTTTTTTTTTTTTTTAAATTTCAGAAGTTTAACTGCTGAATGTTTCAAGTTTCCACATCACTTCTGTTAAAAGTTGCATGTTGGACCGCAACTGTCTTTAAAAACAACCAGTTGTGATTTAATTCAACGCTCATACACGCACGTCTTAAACACAGACTCAAGCTGAGCATAGTGCAACTTTCCGCCTTCAGCAGATGAGTGTGAGAACAAACATTCGGTGTCAAACTGCACTGTGAATGTCAAACATCAAGACCAATTTTTGTGCAGTGGTGGGGGGAACTTAAAATAAAGATGAGTATTGGCACACCGTTTTAGTCGAGCTAAGAGGAAGCCACAGCAAAGCTAAATATAAATATCAGACAGCACTTCCTAAAAAGGACAATAATTTATGCAGCAAAACCTACTTCTGTATCATTCATTGAGAGCTGACAGTGGCCAGAGCATGCGTGCAGTGCTGCTTCCGACCACTAGAGGGTGGTGTGGGCCAGTCACTCGTTTTGACCTTGCTCTCTAAGGTGGGGAGACTGGATTTTTCTCTCCCTCTCTGTCTCTCTCTCCCTCTCTCTCTCTCTCTTTGGGTATCAGTGATGTGATGGAGTATTGATGGTGGTGTTATTGTCACACCACTATAGGTGAAGTGAGGCTGCCCGGCCCGATTTGCATGCAGCCCAACTCTGTTGTACTCATTTCACTACAGGAAACAAGTGTTTGCATTGTATTTGCATAATTGAGACAATAAACAGTAGATTCCGGTGTAGACGTTACACAAATAATCTTTCAAACGTTGCCTTGTGCTACTGAGTGATTGTACAACACGTGTCGTGTGCATTTGTAGTCGGTTTTTAGGACCTGAATGCGACAGGGTAGTAGTGCTAGTTAGCTTAGCATTAGCTCAGGCAGGCCTACTAAGTTTGATTCAGTGCTTGTGAATGAAAACGACTCAATGTGCAGTTTCACACACGTGCTCACAGAGACTTCACTGCTCATCTTACCTACAAATAACACACTTGTGGTCTACACGTAAACTGCAGTCAGTGACAACAAACCCACACCCCATTTTGGTTGAGAGGAAGCCACGGCTGGCCCAACATAAATGTCAAACAATACTCACAACAGAGACAGTTTTTCTGTTTCCTGCTTATTGACTTTCACTGCCAGAGTGTAGTTATTGTTGTTGTACACGTCCTGTTTTTAGAATAAAACAAACTTGATCCTAATGTCATTAACACACATTGTTAGAAATAACTGTGACTATTCAGTAAGTGTTAATAAACTCTGAGATGGAGAGTCCCTGAGGCAAAATCCTCCATCCTGTAGTGGTGTATAGTTTAGGGGTTGATATATATATATTTGGTAGGCTTTGGCAGGTAAAACACGTATGAGTAAATAGGGCATTGCACCAAGCACTTATTTATCTTGAACATCTCTTTGTGTTTGCTGAAGTGGGTCGTCCAGTGTGCCAAGCAGGTGTGTTAACTGTGTCTCCAGCAAACATCGCCATCAGGCTGATAGTGTAAACTCGTAAACCTTAAAATAGATGGGGGGCAATTCTTTCCTTATTGCATAACATATTATTAAACTATTCTTGCACTTTGTCGGTTTAAACTGTGTTTTGTTGTCAGGTTGATGAAGACTTTATGGTGATCTAACAGAACTAAATGGCAATTTGATCTCCTATTATATCACTACCCTACTTATAAAGAAGAATGATCTAATCTGTATTATGTAGCTTTTGATTTTAATATCATGTTGTGAATTGAATCCAGGTGACTTTTGTTGCGAGGTTGCATGAGGCAAAGCCTGCAGCACTGGTCCACAACCTGTTTTGGCTTGTGACAAACCTCCACCCCCCCCCTCCTAACACCCTTCCCCCCTCACACCCTCTCACCACACACACACACACACAACTTTAAATATGTCTGCCAGTTTGACCAAAATATGATTCTTACTTTTCAGAAAATTGCAGAATAATCAATATTAGAAGGCAAAAATAATAAGAAAAGTTATAATAATTTTTCCTTCCCTCAAGTCTTTTTAATCTTCCCATACATTTACCTCACAAACCCTTAAAAAGCATCTGACCATCACGTTGGAAATCATTGGTTTAGAAGATGGTTAAGCTGTCGTTGTTATTTTACATAATTTTACTGCAGTGGAAGAATACTCAGATCCTTTACTTAAGTAAATGCAACAGTACTACAGTTAAAATAACTAAAACATAAGTATTATTAGTTAAAAGGACTTATTATTTCACCGGAAAGACCCCTCTCAGTTAAATCTTTGTGTGTATTGGTTTTAAGAAACAATTTTTTATTGTAGCTGAAGGAGGTGGAGCTGATTTAATTACTTTGTATACCGGAGAGTAGTTTGATAATACAATGTCTCATTTGTTATCAACTAAGCATGTGTTTGGAATGTAAAATCTGAAAGTAGGATTAAATGAAAAAACTCAACCAAAACAGTTCAAAATTGTACACAAGTACAGTATTTACTGTTATATTTCACCTCTTTGTCAATTACTGTACATAAAGGAATTGCAGTTATGTCATAATAGTTTTTGTATCAATGTCTATACTGTGTAAATTGCAGTGAGCTACATTATAATGACGTTAAAACAAGCCCTACTGGTGGAAAAGTGCAAATACTCAAGTACAGTGGAGTTTTGAGGAACTTGCACACGAGTTTGTTTTTGTTCTTTTGAAACTCTGTAGTACTCTGTACTTTAGCTCCACTACATTTCACAGGAAAATGTTGTACTTTTTACTCCAATACACTCGTTATTACTTTGCAGATCCATGCGATGCAGCGCTTCAGATTGTACTGTGCAACAGTATAAAGTAAAGTAGTAAATCAGCTCCATCAAATGCTGTTTATGTCTTAGTGCTACTGTCATAAGATTTCAATATTATGATGTTTATATTGACTCACTCTAAAAGGGACAATTCTGCCCAAGGGGTACTTTTACTTTAGGGGATGATACTTTTGTACTTGAACGAAGGACAGAGTATTTCTACTGAATGGTGTTCTTTCTTTTACTCAGGCGTGGAGTACACATTTTAAAAATATAAACTATACCTGGTGAATAAATGTAGCGCAGTGACGAGTATAATATATCTGAAATGTAGTGGAGGGAAAGTACAACGCAGCAGTAAAAGTGAAAGTAGCTCAAATTGTAGGTTGAATGAGTAAATGTACTTAGCGACTGCTTTACTATGGATGTTGCAGTTGTGTGATCCTGTTTACGTGTAAAGTACATTTACTCAAGCACTGTATTTATGTACGGTTTTAAGGCTCTTCTACTTTACTTCAGTTACTTTTTGTGTGATAAAAAGTTGTACTTACTACTCCTACATTTTTTTGAAAGAGTATAATTACTAGTTACTTTATAGATTAAAATGTTTCCTTTAAAACAAAATATAAGTCATTATCCAAGATGAAAAAGCAACATTAAATATGCTACTTTAATTGTCATAAGGCTGGAAAGAACTTTTACTCGAGTGCTTGACTGAGTATTTACATTTTCTACTGCTGCAATTCATTGGAAAATGTTGCAGCTATCACTCGACTGTATATACTTGATTAGTTTAATTACTCGTTACTTTGCACATTCAGATTGATAATACAAAATGTAACAACCAAAACAAGATTATTGCTTAAGAAAAGACGGCATTGGTGCTCCAGGGGAAACGTTGAGCGCCCCAGCAGTATATAAAGTAATAAAAACCATCTCCATCTCTATGTGGGGATTATCAGCAAAATGTACTTAAGTGAAAGTACAGTAGATGTGGAAAATGCTCCCCGTCAGTATTTGACTTTTAATAATAATAAATAATAATTAATGTGTAATGTGCAGCTGTCGGTTTGTTGAGTCTTCAATAATGCCGCATATTTTTTTTTAAATAATACAAGAACCACGTATCTCTAGAAAGTCAACAAGTTTAGGAAAAACAGTCCTGTTTTCAGCTTTGTGACTTTTTCCAGCGGATCCAAGAGGATTTTTACGTCATTCATTCCTTGAGTTTATCAGAAAAATACAAATTCAAAATCACCAAATTTCAAGGTACATGGTATTCAGTGGACAGGAACATTATGAAATTATTATTATTTAAGTATGTCATTTAAAAAGTAACTAAAGCTGTAGTGTAGTGGCAGTATAAGGCTGCATAAAATAAAAAAAAAACTCAAGTAAAATACAAGTACCCTGACTTTCTAAATAAGGATAGTACTTGAGTAAATGTAGCCTACATAGTTACACCGCTTACACTAATCTTTAATATAGGTTAGGTTAGGTAGTTACTTTATTAATCCCCGAGGGGAATTTTTTTTTCTCTCTACAGCAGCATACAGGAAGCAATAAGATAATAATAGAATAACAGAAAGCAATAAAAATAGTATTTTTAAAAAAATGTAACATGGAAGTTTTAAATGATGTATTTCATACACAACAAGTACACAAGCACGTGTTTTTGCTTTTAACCATCGGTCGAAAAACTTGCGAGATCCAGTGAAAACACTTCCACTGCAATTAAAAGTCCTGCATTCAAACACTAAACATGGACTAAGTTTTTAAAATGGTGGTATTGCTCCTTTTTTTTATTTATTTATTTTTTTAAACTTCAGTATTTGGTACTACAGTACTTCCACCATGATGTGTTGCCAGACCCTGTATTTGAGAAACCACAGAGACAGGTAAAAGCCCAGTGCACGCACACACGCACACGCACGCACACGCACGCACACACAGACAGTGTAAATGGGTTGCCAGTTTGGGTCAGGGCCATCTCAACAAGAAGAGACCCAGCCCCTCTCTCTCTCTCTCTCTCTGTGTAAAGCAGCAGACAGCCGCCCGGGTTTCCACCTCCCCCCCTCCCTCCCTCCTCTTCCCCTCCCCCTCCTCCTCCTCCTCCCCCCCTCCTCCTCCTCCTCCTCCTTTTCTCTCTCCGATTAGTTTTGATAGCAGGATAGCGAAGGACTAAATCGGGAATGGCTGCTCGCCCTCTGCCACACAAGTTATAAAATGCTCTATCAGTGCGGGTTGTTAACGTTACAGTTTAACGCGGGTTTGTTTTCCACCTCCACGGTCCGCGGCTACTTCCTGGTGCCACAGAGAGAGGCAGTGCTGAGTTAAAGAGACAGAAATACTGATAGAAATTCAGATAGAAAAAAAAAAAAAAAAAAAAAAATACTGAGAGAAGAGAGGGGTTGGAGACGCGATAGGAACAGTTGACTGGATTCCCAGAAATTGAAAAATCCCTTCTCCCTCTCTTCTCGTTGATGTGTTTTTTTTTGATATTCCTGTCGTTGAACCGAGTCTTCGTTGGTTCGTAAACTAGCGGAAAAAAAAAAAAACGGTTTGGATGACGGTTGGCTGCGGCTAAAAGCGGAATTGTAACGGGGAACATATTCCTCCCTCCGACGGAGAAGCCTCGCCGAGATTTTTTTTTATTATTTTTTTTTTCCTCTCCTTTTTTTTTTTAATTTTTTTTTTTTATTATTTTACAGTAGACTCCATTCTCGTGTTATTTTTTTTTTTATTTTTTATTTTTTATTTTTTTTTAAAAAAAACCACAACATCATCGCAGGTGTTATTTATTTTTTATTTTTTTTTTGTACGGTTTTTTTTTTTTTTTTTTTTTTTTTTTTTTTTTTTAGCGATTCCTACAAGGAAAGGGGGGTTAAGGGCGACGGAAGATGGGTTGTTTGGGCAACAGCAAGACTGAAGATCAACGCATCGACGAAAAGGCACAACGAGAGGCGAATAAAAAGATAGAAAAACAGTTGCAAAAGGAAAGACAAGCGTACAAAGCCACGCACAGGCTCTTATTACTGGGTAAGGCTGATTTCTATGTTGACGGCTATCTGAAAATGTAAGCTAATCCCTTTCGTTTACCGAACACGTCGCCCCGTTTGACAGCGCTTTGCGATAACATGTCGTGGGGGAGGACGTCGATGGAAGGAGCTCCGGAGCCGACAACGAAGCTGGCTTCGTTTCCAAAACATTTCTGGCTTTTTTTTTTTTTTTTTTTTATTTTTTTTACGCTAACCGGGGTGTCCCCCCCCCCCCCCTCTCTCACCGCCCCACCACCACCACCACCACCTCCACCCTCCTCCTCCTCCACCTTTTCCCCCCCAGTTTGTGCTCGTTTTGTGATGTTTTTTTTTGTCGTTGTCTTATATTTTTTTTTTTCGGTGTGGTGTGTTTTTTTTCGAAGGTGCGGGAGAGTCCGGAAAAAGCACCATTGTGAAGCAGATGAGGATCCTACACGTCAACGGCTTCAACGCGGAGTGAGTTTGCTCGCTTTCTCTTGACATTACGCTCGGGGAGGAGGAGGAAGGGGGGGGAGGTGGAGGGGGAGGTGGAGGGGGGGGGGGGTTTAAAAAAAAAAACAACACACACAAAAAAAAAAAAACGGTTCGAGAATGATATTAATGCTGCTTTATTGTTTTTGTTTTTTTTCGACGGGCTCCCTTTCCTAATGAATAACACTGTGGAGGCCAGAATATAGCCTGTGAATGGATTTTCCCCAGGCACTGCAGCGCCTGTTGGGCCCTGTATCCCAATGCAAAGCAGCTAATATCTTCCCCCTCTCTCTCTCTCTCTCTCTCTGTCTTTCTCTGTCTTTCTGTTTCTTGCCTTTTTGTGTGCCGTTTATCACGAGTTATGTGAGGACCTCGGTGCTACACAAATAATTCACCGTTTCCTGTTTCATGTGAGAGAGGGTGAAAGGTTGCCATCGACACGGGCCTATTGATGATTTGTTTTGCTGCAAGGCCTTGCATAGCATTGATCTTAACGGTGGTCTATTTTAAACGGGCCTAGTACATGTCAGAGTCATGTAACTGCCTGAAAAATCCTCTTTTGTGTGTACATTCAAAGTATTTATCTGGGGGAAGGGGGTGGTGGTGGTGGTGGAGGCAGGCAGGCAGGCAGCTCTTGGAGGATATGAGACGTGATCTTGCAGTTTTAAGATTTAAAAAAAAAAAAAAGCAAACATCTTGACTACAAGCACATCACGTCCCTTCACTTTTGCATTTCCGTGTTACCTGGTACATAATCCGGGCCTCAACACCTGTACGTGCAGTCCAACTGTATTGCAATGCAGTCGAACCCCGATCTCACTCGTAACTAGCTACCTTTTGTGATAAATCTTTTGCCGGTGTGCTGTGGTTGATGTTTTTTTTTTTTTTTTCGTAATCGCCGCCTCACACATCTCCTCTGTCCCCCACGCAGAGAAAAGAAACAGAAAATCCAAGATATTCGGAAAAACGTGAAGGATGCCATAGTGGTGAGTTTTCATCTGCATCACCTCCCAAATGTGCTCAATGTCTCTGTTGTTACACCGAATCCCACTGCAATCCCATTTTACTGATTATAATACAGGCTTACCATCAGATTTTGTTTTGTTTTTGTTGTTGTCCTCCTGTATTCATCCTGCTTAATACTTTTTTTTTCTCTCTCTCTCTCTCTCTCTCTCTTGTAACCTCTGCTTTGTAGACTATAGTGTCTGCGATGAGCACTTTAATACCCCCAGTCCCGCTAGCCAACCCAGAGGACCAATTCAGAATCGAATACATCAAAAGCATAGCACCACTCTCTGACTTTGACTATTCACAGGTAAGACGTTTATGAAGTTCCCGTGAGTGTGTGTGAGTGTGTTTGCAGATGTGAATATGTGTTTTCATAACTGCTATTACCAACAATGTCGCTCTTAATGATACAGCCCAGGGTTGTCAGATGGAAGACATAACGTCGTCTTTCTTCTTTGAATTACTGCTTTTTATGACACGGAGGGGTCTTCTTTTAACAGAGCCATGGGTAAAGGCATTGTCTTTTCTTTGGAGGATATTTATTTGAGAATAGAAATGATAAGTAGCTTGCGTTAAAATCAACAGTTAAGTCAATTCAGGTGCTTGATTTTCCACGTCGAAGCTGCGGCTGGTGCTCTGTATGTGGATTTGAATGCAAGTCGGAGCACATGGGACTCTTTTCGGTGTGTGATCAGCCATTCGATAGCACGGGGTCATGTGTTGGAAATGTAGATAATGCTTTACATAATTCTGATAGTGTTCCTTGTTTGACTCTGGTTGTGCAGCACCGCAGAACAGGAATGGCAAATTAATACTGTAGCGCTGTAAATGGACTCAGGGAGGGTTGAATGTTTGTGTTAATGCACTTCAGTTGGAAGCAAATGAAAGTATTGTTTTGCGGTAATACTTCCTAATGAATCAAGTTGAGGGTTTATCTCCATTTGGTGTATTGATCAGCACCTTTAGCATTCCATGCATTGGAGTTGAGAGCACTTCCTGTCTGCTTTATGTTGTAACCAATTAAAAACTAGACTTGTTGTTTCTTCTAATACAACATCCACGAAGACGTTGGTACAAAAGTAGGCCGTCAATTGATGGAAAGAAAGACATGAGCGACGATTTTAACAAGAGTTAGTTGTAAGACAATATGTCAAATTCCTACGTTCCGGCTTCTTTAGTGTGAGGATAAGGAACCTTTTTCTGTTTTAGGTGATTGTAAATGGAACATTTTGGGGTTTTGGACCAAATACAACATTTGGAGAAGTCACCTTGGGCCTTGGGAAATTGTGATTTGATATATTTTAGTTGATTTATCCAGAAAACAGCTCAAAATGAACATGAATTGAAGTTATATTTGGTTTTTGATCTCTCGCTGATGGATATTCTAACAAGGCCTCAGATCCCGTTTAATGTCGAAGCCTTTGCGGAATAAAATGCAAATCTTCTGGGATCTCACAGTTGACTTCCATACAGTCACGCACTGTACAGCTCTGTCCTTTTTAAGTGCTATTGTTTTCTCATGGCTAGCTTACACATTAGCGTGACGTGCCCCAGCTCCCCTCTCCTCCCTCAACTTTTATTTAATGCCACATCACAGGAATATCCGTTGAAAGCATTTGGGTGTTAATTTCCCGACAGGGCCCACAGTGACAGTGCGAACAGGGCCGCGGTAGTCCGCGCCGCTGCTGTGATGTTGTGTTTGTGTGAGGGCCGAGGCCATGGGGAGAGTCGGCGTTGAGTTCCCAGGCCCGGCCGGCCGAGGGGAACAACATGGCTCTGTTTGAAGCGTCTGCGTTTGTCATCGGTCTCGGGCTTCGTTTATGCCGTCAGTGTCACCACTACATTGTCGCTTCGTGCCACCAGGCGTGATATCCAATACAGCAGCGCAGGAACACGGTCAATCACTAACCCCGTGGCTTTTCACCTGCTGGCGCCGTTTTGAAATGTGCCAGCGTGTTTTAGCCGAGACGCGTCGGACGGATGACGTCTTGTTTCGTGTCGAGGTATCTGAATGCAGGCGAAGAGGTAGACGATCGTCTTCGACTTCCTACGTTTCCCCTCCCATCACTCGCTGCTAGCTTAGGGTGGGGAGTGATTGTACTCGATCGTCATGTACTAAAACATTTTTTATTATCAAATATGATCAAATAACCAGCTGACTTTTGTCTTGGGAATTTGTTTTGTCAATAAAAGGCCCGAAAAGTGCGGAAAATGTCTGTGACGGTTCCCCAGAGCTCCAGGTGACATTGTGCGTCCAAAACAGTCCAAAACTCAATTTACAAGGATCTTAAACACAGAAAAACATGCAACTTAATACTTACAACTACGTAGTAGTGACTTGTCAGTTATTGTTAAACTACTGTAGCTTATCTAAAACGGTAAAATCCATTTCAATCCATTTTCTGTGACTTGACGAATCGATTAATCATATGTCAGTTCCAGCTGTTAAATGTTCTCTTTGGGGGGCTGCTGCATCATTATGTCCAGATCGAAATGTAGTTTATGAAGTTATGCCGTTAGATATATTGATAATCACGTATTGGACATCATATATTGGTTGTCGCTATTTCAGCCTTTTGCTTTGCAAGGTTTTCCCGTGCGAGAGAAGTGAGGGAGAAGTGTGTGTTGCTTCTGTTCATCTCGGCATTTCTTCCCGTATGTTTTTTTTGTGTGCAAATTCAGACATGTTACAGTTGACATCCGGTTTTTTTGGCCACTCAATTCAGAAACTGGTCAGAAATAGAAGGTTATATAAATATATAAGGAGAGGAGTAGATTTTGGTCGGATTTTACTTTGAAATGTTGGAGGAAAAAAAAAAAAGGATTTGCATGCAGCTTCATGGGACAACAGTTTCCCCCCTTGTCCCGTATGTAAATCGACATGCTTCGTTCTGGTGGCCTTTTGGTCTTTATCATAAAAAAACAACAACTTGTTGCCGCTGTAGCTCGGGATAACAGTAGGCCCATGGAAAAGAAAGCAGCGACATGAACGTTTCGTCTATGCAAATGGAAACAAATGTCACCGCGGTAGCAGCGTTAGCCACTCGACAGTGTCTGTCAACTGAAGTGAGGCAAATTCAAATGAGCCTTGGCCCCTGTTTTGCACCATGTAGTTTGTCTCCGTTAGATATGTTGAAGACTACATGTGATGCTGTCCATTTATTGCTGAAACAGACACCTCACTGTGACTGTCGAGTGTCATTTGAGACATGTTAATGGTTTTTCTATACACCCTAAACAAAAGGACCGGGATTGAGTCGACGAAAGTTTGCTCTTGTGTTTTTTTTTTTTTGGGGGGGGGGTTGTTCTTCAAGCTGTGTGTTATATAGTCTGTTGTGTAAGGTGAGCTTTATATCAGGCCCAGCCCCACCCATACTTTTCTGTCTGGGTGCAGAGTTACTTGCACCGATGAGCTGTTTAACTTGTGCACATCGCCAACCGTCAGTGAGTGTGTAACATTATTAAATATCATCTGATGCCAGTGTACAAGCCGACCTGAAATTATTACTTTGCATTAAGTAATTTGACCTGCTTTGTGCTTCTTCTTTTTTTTCCCACAACCGTTATAAAGCACCTCTCTAACATCCCCTTACTGTCAGCTTCTCGGTGATTTCCTCATGATGAACATTTTGAGTCCTAAAAGTTTGTTTTTCCTCATATTGATCATTTGAGGATCCCTGATGTGGGTCAAAGGGTGGCACGGAGGGCCGCTCCGTATTTGGAACCATGTTATGAAAGATAAACCGTTGCTCGTGTCTGCTTTGCTTTTGCTCTCTTTTTAAGCTGAATTTGCCTTTTTTTTTTTTTTTTTTTTTTAAATTGAAGAAACCTATCAAAGTCAGGTCTCTGCTGGGTGACTGTTATCTAACACTGATATATGTCTATGCCATTCCTGGCTTTGTATGGAGGGATTTGAAGGTTATTGGCCATTGCTGTACGTTCTTCCTTCTAGGCCAAAGGTCTCCGTTAAAAAGGTAACCCAAAGGAATTCGAGTGATCCCTAATGACAGAGGATACAAGCCATTTTGCTCCACAACTTTGTTTTGACAAGTTGAATGAGATGTAGGCCATTTTGTCCTCCGCGTCCGCCTCCACTGTACGATTCAAGTGACATATGACGTCACGAACCCCAACTTGATTAACATCGAAACTTAAGGCCGAACTGAGAATCGGTCCGAGTCGGCACCTCGTGGCCAGCGATGGAAGGGGAGGGGGGATGGGGTGGGGTGGAAGTTGGACTGGGAAGAGCACAGGAAAGAGTTAAAAAAACTTGTGTTAAAGCAAATTCCCTCCTGGTCTCTTTCTGTGTTATCAGTTCCTCTGTAGGGCACTGCAGCACACACTGCATTTATTCAAAGGCCCAGTGTCACACGCCTCTGTGGAAAAGAGCCCTGAGGACCATACTCTGCTTCTTTTTCTTTCCCCCCCTTTCTGCCCCTTTCCACCCTCTACTCCTCATCCTAACTCCATCAAGCCCCAACGCTCACCAGCCAAGTCGGGCCCTTCTTTAGGGTTTCGAGCCCCTCCACGTCTGCAGGTGTAGAAATGAGGTGATACCTAATAGCAAAAGAGGGCAACCAGCGATGTTGAATGCACCGATATTGGTTGAATTGGATGCTGAAGTTTGACTGCAACTGAAGTGGAAGTATAAATACAGGCAAGAAAGCAAATATGGTCCCATTTTCTTTTCAAAGTTTGGCGTAGCAGGTAAATGCTATGTTGCAGGGACCATGGTTGTATAAAGTCTTAAAAGAAGCATATTTTGGTTCCTGACTTGTGCCTGAAGTGCGAGGCTATATTCATCCGTAACCAAAAAAAAAAAAGTAAACAAATGTTAACGTCTCTTTTTCTCCGTGAGACTTGGAAGGATTGGATCAGTGGATTTTTCTCCATGTTGAACTTAATCACCGGATCTGCCGAGAGGAGATCTCCCGGAGCATGTGATCATTTATCAGGCTCCTTCTCCCTCTCGCTCTGGTTCGGGGCTACTTTCACCCTCTCTCCCCAGTCGGAGTGCAGAGCCAGTGCTGAGTGCAGAGAGTCATGTGGTGGTTCCAGGCGAGAGGAGGAGCCCATCCCAGAGACATGTGCACAGGAGGCAACGAGGGATATTAGCCCAATCATCTTTGTTTAGGGCATACAGAGAGAGTCCTGGGAAATGTCTTAAAGTCATTGATAAGATGAGCTCCCCTCATAATGCTCCCCATTGTCCAGCAGCAGGAAGTCAGCTGAAGCACTCAGACTATGTATAGTCATTGACAGCATCGTGCCTATGGATGGATTTTGCACAGCAGGAGTTATATTTGTACGTTTTAGGGAATGTAATTAACCGTCTTTGATGTTTTGTTTTTTTCTCGAGTGTTATCCGAATTGCATCACAACTAAGCTGTTTACTAGTGTTTTTTGCTTTAAGCTTAGCGTTCAGAGAAAATACCTTGTGACCAGGAAGTCATAAGTTTGTGTTCAGGTACTGCTGGATAAACCTGTATCAAGGAATTGAAGGGGAAACTCAACTCGGCACGCTCTGCTACCACTAAGAGGGGTATTCATTTACTAATAAAAAGTATTATTGTTACTGTATACAGTATTTTTTACAGTATTTGTGGCACTCTACTTTATGAGTTTTATAATTTTAAACATTTTAAAAGATGACACATTAGTCCTTTCAACATGTGGGATTGGGTAAACACAATTAAATGTTTTTGGACTATTAATACACAATCTGACGTACTAAAGGGAAAAAAAGTTTTGTGTTTGAACTATTTCTTGACGATGAGCAGTTTCTTATTATTTGAGTTTACTGTACATTTATGTCCACTGTGTCCCGCACAGGTTGCTCCATGGGCTCTGTAAGCACAGGTGTTAATATATAGCAGGTCCTGTACGTTCTTGATGATGTCCCACAAAGATTTGCTCAGTTTTTAAAAAATTTTTTTTTATCTCTGCTACGTGTTTGTCTGGAAGAATAAGTTATTCTCTGACGTCCTCTGTTCCTGCTGGCTGTGCTCGAGCAAAGCCGTTCTTGGGACCCTTTCATCAACAGTAGAAGACAGCGGTCGTGTCGGGCTATGTGTTGAATGTACTGTACAGTATGTAACCGTGAGTTTGGTGATAAACGTCTTGTTTAAACTGGGCTTTTTAAAACATTTGGTTTGTTGGTTTGTTTAAAAGTGTCCTTTTTTGAAATGTGCAAACGCAAGGTCAAGCACCAAGCGGCGGCTCTTGGGCGCTCAGACTGCAGGGACGTCTCCGTGCACGCCTCCTGTATTGGTTCATGTGAGCTACAGCTGCACAAAGTGCAAAGAGGGATGGCTGAAGTTGAATATGAAAATAAAGGGGCGCAGCGATCAATAGATAAACTCTCAGCCAGTAGCGTCACTGCTCTCATAGCGCTGAAATAGCTCGGCCAATCACAGTGAGCCCTCTATGCTCAAATCAGTCTACATTAATTCTACTGTACTGTCATTATTGGTCACATCTTGTAATCCAGTTGTCACAGCAATCATGTATTTCAAGGCGGTTTCGGTAAAAAGAAACAAGTTTGTGTGAAGAAAGTGCTGAAATCCGACATCTCCCACATAACCAGCAAAACATCGAGTCTTAGCGGACCAGTCGAATGTGTGTGTGTGTGTGTGCGTGTGTGCGTGCGCGTGTGTCGTTATTTTGTTGCAGCCTGGTGTCGTTTTCAGGTGATTTACTGAAGGTAAACATGGTGGACGATCATGCGTAATGCCACTACGCCCCGGCGCAGCACTTCTGCATTCGGAGGCATCAGATTTCTCAACATATCTGACCTGCTGCCTTCAGGTGGCTGCAGGGATTTAATGAACTGAGGGAAAAACGTTTCATAAAGCAGCCGTGGACAAAAGATAGCATAAGAATCACCATCAGAAATATAAATCGCTTTCCATATGTATGTAACGTAGTTGAAGACATCTACTTTTTGGAGTGCGATTGTTGTTTTATTTCCAGTTTTAAGCGTTCATCTCTTATTGCTGTGCATTTGCACTCGTTGATTAAATCCCCCGAGTGGAGACGGCTTCATGTCGCACCAGAGACCGATGTGGTTCTGAGACGGCTGTTCTCAGGGCGAAGCCGAAGACACATTTCCCAACAAAAATGCCAAGGACTCTTTGTTGTTCCTGATTTGAATGAACCTCCCACCTGTTTGTGCCCGTGCCCCCCCCTCGTGCAGCCCCGCACTCTGCACCCGGGCACCAAAATACCACACAGCTGGGCAAAGCAAATTTCAAGGTCGGGAAATAACCAAAATGTTGGGGAGGAGTTTCCGCCGGTCGCTGTGCCACCCTCAAAGTCGTATCTTCAAAGGATATACTCCGAGTGTGTCTCTAAAGTTTTGGACACTTTAGTGGTAGTGAAAGGCAACTCCTCTTACCTGTGTTTGCCTGTATTTTGTCATTTGTTTCTTAATGTTTCTTTTTCTTTTTTTTTTTTTTTCTCCTCAGGAGTTCTTTGATCACGCAAAGAAGCTGTGGGACGACGAAGGAGTGAAAGCATGCTTTGAGAGGTCCAATGAATACCAGCTCATCGACTGCGCACAATAGTGAGTTCAAACTTTAAGACACGTATCTGCAGCATGATGATTTTGAGCTTTGGATACTTTCAGCTCCACATTAAAAAAAAAAAAAAAAAAGTTCTCTTCCTCAGCACACGGCTTTACATACTCGGTTGTTTGTGCCGCTATAAGATACCGAGAGCGGGATCAGCGCGCTGGTTTTAGTTTTCAGCCTGTGAACTAAGAGTCACGTCCCGGCTTCGTCCGTCCGCCTTGTGTTGCGTTTGAGGTGGAAGCTCGTGCTGGTGTTATATCATATATGAATATGGCTGAGATATGTTTACTCTGGGTGGGGCAAGGCACGCAACAAATAAAGTCGTCCTTCGGAAAATTATACACGCGTCTCCTGACGCCGGAGTGTTTGACATTTCTCCATGACAATATGCAAAGCCTGGAATGGCCTCTATTAAAATGCCCATGTGAGAAATTCATCAGAACTATTGCACTGTATTGGATGTTATATTTGTCTGCAAACAATGTAATAATGTAATAACGCTGCAGTTTAAGCTGGTATTTCTCATTTGCCGGCTGGTGATGGTCGTGTTCTACCTGTGGACCAAACTTCAGTGTCGCTGAGGCTGAACAAAACCTATGTGGGTCATGATGTGAGTTCGACTCCCATCTGCGTGGAGGTTTTCTTAATACAATCGTGCCTCAGATACTGTAGTTGGGAAATACTGATAACTGCAGTGTGGAAAGGTGTAGAAGCTGATGCCTCTTTGCATGGTGCCCCAGATTGTTTGGAGAGCTCCTTACAGTACCTCGGGCCACCGTAGGGTGCTGGTTGTACACGGTTGGAAGGCCCCTGTGTTGCCTGTAAAAGGAAGTTTGGGTATGCAAAGTGACTCACTGATTACAGTGCTCTCCTTTTTTTTTGCTTCCTCTCTGACTCGCCTCGAGATTCACATGTAAATATGAGGACATGTACATGGTGCAGGCTCAGGAGCCCCTGTTGGAAGTTGTCCCCTCCCATCCCAAAGGTTGGCTCCCTTTATCTCCTGGAGTTCGGTCAGAGGCGCTCTTAATCAGTGACTGGGGATATTGGCTTGTTGCTAGTGACTTTGCGAGCCTGTGTGACATGGGCGGAGCGTAGAGATGTTTTTATGATGGTATAGCACGTAGACAAACAGTCTCTGTACTCCTTTCCTGAATATCTTCCGTTCCTTGAACATAAATTTGACTTTGGGAGGGTGGGGGTCAAGCTTTCCCTGGTTGCGCTGCCTGTGAGCGGCTTCCATAGAAAGAAGAGAGAAAGTCAGGTGATGGTTGGAGAGTCACATGAATCTGTAAGGTGGAGCTGTTACAGTCTGTGTTTGTCTTTGCCGCTCTGAGTCAGTCGGTGTCCGTGTGTGTGTGGTAGGAGAGCACGATATGTAAAAAAAAAAAAAAAGAAAAAAAAGCATGTTGTGTTTATTTTATTCCAGTGTCATGGTGACATCATATAATATTGTGGTGCCATAAACATCTCAAATCTTTATTACTTCCTCGTTACAAGTCTGTAAATGTGGTGGTCTTCTGAATGCTGAAATCTGCAAGAATATTCTACATTGTAAAATCACTGAGGCTTGCAACGGGCTGAATGAAGCACTGATAATACAGCTGTCCTGTGACATGAGTAAACATTAACAGAGTTAAATGAGGACAATGAAAAGCCCACAGTATTTAAATTGATCAGTACTGCTTCATATGTGACTTTTCTTACTGTGTTATTTTGGTTTTTAAATTGGTTGCTATGACTTCTGTACTCTTTTTTTTTTTTTTCTTTTTTTTTTTTTCTTTTTTCTATCCTACTCTTCTAAGTCCAAAACGCTGCCAAATGATTGATGCTTAATTGTTTATTTTAAGTCCTATCACTGCCTCTCTGGCCATTAAATTGCTGCTCCTGCTTGGCTAACAGCTGGTGGGCAGTTGTGTGTTTTTGTCAATAAATCATCATCAAGCGAAGAAGCTTAATTTACTTGTGCGTGATACTAATAAGTTCGAGCTTTGTGCAATTTCTGCTCAGAAATCTTAGTTGTATGCTGGTTGTTGTTGTTTATTGCTTTTATCTCTTTTCCTATGCTTTTCTTTCATCTATTAAAACGCATAAAAAAACCGGTTAAAACAAATAATTAGTGCAGTACATTTTCCAGAAAATAACAAAAACTCTTGAAATCTAATAAATTAGTCTGATGTTACCGGTTGAAAAAAGTGCTGCTGTGCTTTTTGTAGCTGGAGAAACTGTTTCCACCTTTGCATTTCATTTTGAAATCTTACTAGTCAGTAAAAACATCACAATATGCCTCTTTTGTGTTGAGTGGTGTGTTTGATGGAAGTCTGGAATTTGCACGACTGCACGGCCTCTCGCTTACTTCCTCTCTCAGTTTTAACCTCCGTATGAACCCTGCGGACCGAGGACATTCATAGATACTCTGTCCTACATGGCAGCAGACCTGTCTGCGTGTAAAGGACCACACACACACACACACACACACACACACACACACCTATTGTTGTTATGACCACTTAACTGCACTAACTGTTCTCAGTCACTATCCTGGAAGTAGTGAAACACTGGTAGACGGCTTCAGCAGCCAACTGGGTTGAAAGGAAGGGAGTGAAGGTCATTGTATTGGACACAGGCTGTATTCAAGCACATGTTTGGTATTTTGATATTAATGTTGTTTGGCGAACGTCTCTTGTGTTGTTTTGGCTATTCCTGTGCAGTGCAGCGACGGTATTTTTGACTATGAGGGTCTGTCTGATAGTATGTGCCTTGTTCCTCGTCAATGCTAGCTACTTTTAGCCTCGTATAATCCTATACTCAGGCCAGAAAGCTTTCATTTCATCTTTTTACTATTGCTCTCCACACCTGCTCTCTCTTTTTTGTTGTTTGTTCCGTATCGAACGTCCACTGATTTGTGTTTTTGTGTCGTAGGCTCCGTCTTAGATCATGAATGTGATAGAGGAGTGCTTTCAGTCTCTCTGAGAGTAAATTAAAGAGGAAGTTGGCCTACATGTAGCTGCTTGTGGGTGGAACAGATTGGCAGGCAGCAACCTTACATGCAAGCAGTCAAACACAGTAGATGGATTGTCGTAAAAACCACAAAAAGCTTTCGATTATTGCTATATGTCATATTCAGATTCTGTGGAAGCAGAGGATATACTTCTGCCATTTCATCTGGTGTTGTCCTTCACAGACCTTGGTCCACTGGCAGATATTTTTTCCAGCAGGCCTATAACGCCGGACGGCCCATTGGACAGAGGCACAGGAAATAAGCACGGTGGCCGATGGCGAGCGCTTGTTATGCCAAAGAGCATGTCCATATCGATGCTTTTGGAATCCTGTCACCCATTGATCCGCCCTCTGCATTGCACATTTATACATTTTAAGAGCACAGATATGTGTCTGCCAGTTGATTGATTATGAGCTATTTTCAGCTGCGGAAAGCTGGTTCCATTGCAATGCCTTGAATGTGTCAACGGCAAAATCAAACACTTTTTCACATGCATATCTGAACTCCTGGGCCTCTCGCTTTTACATTTTTACCTCTCTGGTGAAGGTTTTTTGTTTTTTTTTAACTGTCCCTGCAGCAAATATGACACAATTAATGTGAATATGTCAAGGTACAGTGTATCTAGCTGTACTTGGGTGATGGTTACCCCGTGTTAGATGGTGGTACGAAGCTCTCTCGTGTGTGTGTGTGTGTGTGTGTGTGTGTGTGTGTGCGTGCGTGCGTGCGCGTGTGTTCGGGGATGGCGGTGGGATGCCAGGCTGCAGCAGCAGGGACTGGGCACAGAGGAGAGCTGCCCTGGATGGTGATGGCGCCGGAGTCAGGGAGCGTTACTGAAGAAATGAGGCTGTGAAACGGCCGAGCGATGCAGCTGGGGTTTATTCCTGCAATGAGAACGAGGCCTGGGACGGAGGTGGAGTTGATGTTGGGTTTAGGTACAGGAGCATGATGGAGTTCGAGTTATACGCTGTAGGCTTTGGTAATTCCTATTTTGTATTATTATAACCGATGCACCCTGAACACACAGGGACAGGCAAACAACAGCATCTGTCATCTAGTCACTTTGTGTCCAGAGATGATTTGACACCAGGCTTTTTGTGGTCGTTGTAGCTCCTAAATGTGCCTCAGTGTTCGTCAGCATGAAATAAGTGACGCTGGAGTTTCGTTTGTCGGCTTCATGTCAGATTCTCGAGTCTGATAGCTGTAAAAAAAATACCGAGACATGCTGCTATATAATAAGGACATTTCAAAGATTGCCATACTTTAGCCATTATGACTATATATCATATTTACATTTTGCCATTTATAACTCGAACAATTATTTCAAGTTGATTCAGAGAAAATGAATCTGATACTATTTTCATCATCAACTAATTTCAATAGTCTAAAACTTTCTGTCACTCTAGTGTTTCAGTAGGACAGATTTGATACTTTTCTTTCTTTAATGTGAGGGTTGGAAATCATTATGTTTTTGGGAAATGTACATATTGTCATTATATTATGGCATTTTAAAGACCAAAGCGACAAAAGTAATTGTTAGTAGTAGCTAGATCTGCCTCATCCAAATCTTACCTCTACTTCTGTTCCTATGTGTCTTGATATTACTGTATTTCCCTAAATTAAAGCCATCTACGGTTATTAATGGACAAATCCCATCTTTAGAGACAATTATCAGATAGTTGTGGAGATGTTAATCACAACCTCACGTCTGCTGGAACTGAACTAGTAACAACTTTTTCACATGTAAAGACTTTGAACTTTTTGGATGTCAGTGCTTATAGCCTGCTATAAAGTTGTTTTTAGTGATCATTCTATAGATTTAAAAAAAAAAAAAAGATCTAATGTCAGAAACCTGTAATGTCAAATTTACAATAAATTCACAACACATTATTAGTCATTATTGATTAACCTGCAGATCATTTTCTCAATTTACAGACACATTGTTAAGTCATTGTTTTGTCCATCAACGTTTCTCAAAGCTGAAAGTGATGTTGTTTAATGTCTTGTTTTATCTGACCAACAGTCCAACACCTAAGAATATTCACGATGATGCAAAACAGAAAACAAAGTTCCAGATCCTCACACTGTAGAAGGAAAGAAAATATTTTGAGATTAATTTTGAAAGGGACGAATAATCAGTCATCAAAAACTTTGCGAGTTCATTTTCTATTGATTGATGAACTGATCTTGCCGCTGCTAAAATAAAGGCTGTTAAGGACACCTATACTCACCCCTCTAGTCAGGGGAAGAAAATTACTTTAATTATCTTACAAATGATAAAGTTACATTTCAATTTTTTTTAATTAAATAAACTGAATAAACTCTTCAAAACATCCTCCATCTGTTGTTCTTGACTTTAAGCCATGAATAGCAACTATGTACACTTCATCTTAACAAGATGGAGGCAGTTCGTGCGTGGTACGTGTGAGGAGCATTAGGCTGCAGTGCTGTGAAGATGGCGCGGGGCTGGAGAGGCTCGGGACGGGACAGGTCTTCAGCTGTGTCTCCAGAGTCCTGCAGACCGTGGGGCTGGACTGTG